>NC_057804.1:606287156-606294734 GCF_018294505.1 Triticum aestivum
TATATGTGGTGTCGCTCAGACGCCCGACTGTGGCATTTCTTTTAAAGCCCTTTATGTGGTGTCGCTCAGACGCCTGACTGTGGCATTTCTTTTAAAGCCCTATATGTGGTGTCGCTCAGACGCCCGACTGTGGCATGTTCAATATTTATTTCATAATTTTAATATTGCTATGTTATTGCATATTCACATTTAACATGCTCATACACACCAGAGTTTTATTTATCATTGGTGACTGACGTCATGCCCTTATAATATTTTCAGCACATCGCTGTCATTTTATGCCCGTGTTCATAATGTTTGCGAGTACATTCAAAGTACTCACTGGCTTGTCCCTGGCTATTGTCTTGGCCAGATTTCTTGCACGGAGAGGAGAGACGTGATGACAGCCCCAGAACTTAAGAAACGATGATAGCAGTCTTGCGAAGATAGGAGTTAACCTGGTCAGCTGTTCCTGTGGGAACATGGAGTCCCATAAACACTGATGATCCACAAACCGCTTCCGCCATCAACCATTAGAAACCATTTGTTGTACTCACAGACCAAAATGGTCTTGTACTACATATTTTGTATTTGCTTGGATTTTCTGTATGAAGTTGGTGCCTCATCAGCTAATAGTTATCCTGGGGGCTGATGAGTACAAGGGCCATTTTCTGGGAATTATTACCCGGAGAATCGGTCGCCACAGACTTGGTACCAGAGCCAGGCTGACCATTGGCTAAACCTATCTTAGCCAGTTCAGATAACTTAGGTAAACCAACCTAGCAGACCCTAACCAAAACCCCAGCCAAGCTAACCATGCAAGATAGCCATACAGTAATCCCGACACTTTTGGCAGTCGGTGCCCAACCTATCAGTCTAGCCTGTCGATCACACGCCAATGACTGATGGCAAAAATGTCTCATTCACAAGCGTGCGAAGGAAGACTCCGTTCCCTTTTCTATAAAAAGGGCACGCTAGCCTCAACCCAGCAAAGCACAGCCTCTTCCCCAACCTAGCCACAATGCCCGGTCCCATAGTGCACAATGAGACCACAGCAACCAATCTTGGAGGTTTCGTGACCATACTCGCAAACCTCAACCGTCGTGCCTACGCGTTAGAAGAGCCCCCAAAATATGTTGTGTACCAAGGACCCATGAGCGGTGAAGACCGCCAATTCTGGGCCACTGTGCACATCTACGGTAGGGGTTTGTCGCCAGAAAGCCCCTACAGGTTCACCGGAAGAACAACTTCCTTCGAGCCACAAGCCATCTAGCTAGCCGCTCGAGAAGCTATAGTTCAACTCCGGCAGTTGTCGCCTAGAGTTAACTGTCGCTCGTTCTACTACTACCCCAGGCATGAAGGGTATGGTAGACCACCCCAAGTTGCCAACGGAGATCACGAGACGGATCCCGCATTGTTGCACCTAGTACGCTATGTAAGTGCACTAGAGGCATTGTTTGATCAAATCACTATTTATCTGATCGCAGCTCGAGGAGAGCTGGTTCGCCGAGCCCCGGCAAGCAGGGAAGCCGAGTCCGACGCCGACAACCCAGTCGTCCTGTTTGGACACCCGATCGAGACCCTGAGGTCAGCTCCAACCAGCGGCCAAGGTGTCTTGATGACCCCAGAAGTGCTTCATCACCTTTTGGGAGCACACTCCAACGGGATTGTGGCCAACAATCCCCACGACGGTCATCATCGCTACCCCGACCCTGCGGTTCCTCCGCCATCTCCGACTAATCACGGCAGTGAGACACATGGAGAAGCCTCGACATCCACCAGACACGCCCGTTTAGACGTAAACAAGGTAGACTAAGCTGTACGAGTAGTGCCGAGTCACAGTGTATCCCCGCTTTGTAATCATGTAATCTTGTGTATTATCGCAGCCTGTCGTCGTGCCTCTGTTTTTATAGTGACCTTGCGTATTTTGTCAGCGCATAGTTGCACATCTTTCCAGGCACATCTACCAAAGCCAACCCCGACGACACCCACAGAAACACGTCTATGTATGAGATATGTATATCTCTGACACTGACCCGACCCTTGGAGCTAATCTGACAGATTTATTGCCTTTCACCACGGTAAATAAATCAGCCCAGATGCTATATAAGAAGGCTCTCTGGTGACCTTGCCCAGCAACCCTCACCTCGTGCACCTTTCTCACAACCATTTCTTGCCATGCCGAGCCCTAGTATTTATCGAAGGACCCCAGATGCAACCCCAGGTAGCTTTGTCAAAATATTGTGGGACTTTACCTGCAGTACCATGGGTTCTACCCAGCCACCCCAGTACGAGCTGTTCAAATCGAGAATCACCCCTTCCACCTCGGAATATTGGGCAGCAGTACACATTCCTCCCATAGACCCCAACCAAGATCCAACGGAGGTTTCCTTCATGGGGAAATCTATGCCAACCCCACGTTTGGCCATAGAGGCTGCTGCGAACGAAGCGATTGCTCGTCTTTGATCCGCAGTGCCCTATGCCCGCGAGCAAGGATATTATTACTTTCCGAGCCGTGCAACGCCCGGGGGAGTTACCTCTTTTCCCGGTGGGCGGATTGTGAGAGACCCAGTACTAGCCAACCTCATCCAGTACATCATCACTCAAGAGCATTTGAACCAGCGAGTGATGGATTATCTCCAGAATCTCATTGATCTGAATCCTCAGATTGCCATTGGCAGACCACTGAGGCCTGATCCAGAGAGACGCATACATCGACTGATCAATCCACTTCTTCCGATAGAAGAGGAGAGCGTTCCACTACCAGAGACTTTTCCTCGAGACCCTGTCCAGTTACCATTCTCATTTTAGACGTCATTGCTGCATTTGTTATTTCAGCATTTACTATTATGTTGTAACTTATGCTTGGTACCTCGAATTCGTGCGGCAAGTCGAGTATTTAGTTTTTACGTTTGTGAGTGGTTTTCTTCGTGAGTAGCCTGTGTAACCGCGAAAAAAAATCCTGGAATGAGATTCTCTTTTTCCAGAATTGCTGCATCTTTTATCCCCTCGCTGCATGGATTATTTGTTTTATTTCACGCAGCACCACGGCAGCAGACCCACAACCACTCGGACACTTACACTACCTGAAATACACGCAACCATGTTGCATCTCACCAAAGTGCTCCACATGCATTCAAGGGAGAGATTAGCGGATAATCATCCGAACACCATCCACCTCCAACACATCGGTAGTAGTAAAACACTCGGGATTACGCCTAATCCTCGTGATCACCACCACCGCGGAGAGCCAACACCCGAGCGGCAGCATCACAACGATCATCATAGATCATCGCGCACCGGAGCACAGAGAGCCCCAGCACTGCCGCCAGCCCTCCACACACCAGGATCATGTACCAGTCCAGCACCGTCTCCGCCATTGGAGCCTCGTCTCGAGCTCCGGTGAACGGGAATGGAGGAGAAGAAGAAAGAGAAGCGAGGTCAGGTGCGAAGTTGAAGAAGGGGCACCGTGGTCGTTTTATAGCTCGGGATCAGTGTACGGTGGACGAGGTCCACCAGCGCCGCTCGTCGCCCGATCGCCGGTGTTCGGAGGCGAATCCGCGAGCAGTGCCGACAGCGCACTGGCCCGCGACGTGAGTGCACACTGCACCAGCAGCAAGCACGCCATGCACTACCGCAGTACGGCCTAGATGCCCTACGCGCTAGACGTCGCCGGTGGAGAAAGCCAGGAGAACATGCGGGAGAGAGGAAGAAGAGAGAGCCAGAGGAAGAAGGAGAGACTGACAATGGGCCTCGGTCCCACCTGTCAGCCAGAGGGAGCACTGTGCTCTCGGGTACGACCAGCGTATTGTTGAATTTAGAATTTATTCTAAAATTCACTACGTCCCGCATAGAAATCACTCGTTGTCCTGAAATGTGGAATTTCTCCGCACAACGACAGTGCCCACACTGTAGTTATTCGCCGCTTATTGCCCTCTCACTGTAGCATCTTTTTACCGCTTGTGTAAACGATCTTTTGATCTAGTAAAAGTAATTCTTGTTTTACAAACTTTAGCAAATCTCGAGGACGAGATTTTTTTTAAGGGGGTTAGTAATTGTAACACCCCAAAAAATTAACCGAGTTTTTGATATTAAAATCTTGCAAGGAGTTTTAAATTTTTGCACTCTGGACTTTTTGTGGATTTTAGAAAGAAAACTATTCTTTTTATGTTTTGAGTTTCTTTCTTCCCAAGTGGAGCTTTCCAAAAAAATTGGGCTTCTATGCCAACTCATTGAAACAATTTCTAAATCAGTAGATTTATTTATAACTTTGTTTCACCCTGAGCTTTAATCATTAAAATGACTTGTTTGAGTTTTTGGAGCTCTTTTTCTACTTCAACTAGTTGATAAACTTAACTAAAAATTCAACCAAAATTTGGAGACATCATGTGAGGTCTCTAAATCATTTCTGTGCAATTATATATCTATTTCATTGCATATTAGGAGTTTTGTGCCTGTTTTTCTTCCCTGGTCCAGGGGACAGTTTTGCACTGCGACCCATTTAAATAAATCCCGAGAGCCTCCACCAAAATTATGGGATGTCAGTAGCAGCATATGATTCCACTTTATGCAAAAACCCAGGGTTGTTGTTTGAAAATTTTGAGTGTATCAGCATCATTTTCATTCTGGACCAGACCTGTGCTTTCTACTGCAACCCTATTCTTTCTTGCTCTATTGACTTTGTGCTTTCTCATGCTTATAGCCAACCCTGCAAAACCCTTAAGTCCAGGAGCATGCTCTCTTTGGAACACTTTTGGCCCTTGTAATAATGCCATTTACTTCCTGTCCAGAAGTGTAGTTTTGCAAAACTTGCACCAACAAGTTTCTCTTTCTTGCAAACTAACTTGACCACCCTCTCTTGCAACCATAGAGACACTGATCTGGAGATTTTCGCCACTCCAAGAACTACCTAGGTGCCTTTGGCATTTTGTCAAACACTCTGAGTGCACAGCCAGATTTGGCATGAATTCAAGTTTACATGGTGAACTTGAGCCCCTGACCAATCCACCATGTCCCTCAGTCCCCTTGCTAAGCCTAGACTAGTCCTGTCAATTGCCAGCCTCAACCGCAGCCTCTAGGATGCCCTAGCTTTTCATCGAGAATGTCCTGGGCGCGCCCAGAGCATGTGTTTGGCACCCGTGCGCCTGAGACGCCGCGTCGCACCCCGCACCCAAATCCGGCCCGTGACCGGTCCCAGCCAACGCTCCGTGTTCCCCTGCACCGCCACACCACTCCGACCAACCTGGCACCCCACAGCGCCATGGCCAGGACGGCCGTGGCGGCTAGCTGGCGGACGCTTGCAGCCCCGGCCGTGTCGGCGCCGCCCAAGCCACCAGCGCGTGCCACCTGCCTCCTGGAGCAGTGCGTGCTCATCCACAGCTCCGTCCTCTAGCGCGCGTCGCCGCCACGTCGCCCTAGCTACAGCAGGGCGGTTCGCCGGCAAGCTTATCCCCGGCCGCCGCAAACTGACCTCCATCGCCTATATAAGAGGCCCCCGAGCTCAAACTCGCATGCAGGCAGCCTCACATCGTCCAACTCGTGCCCCCTTAGCCGTCAATCGACGAGAGAGGGTCGTCTCCTTCCTCTCCGGCAACTCCAGCCGCCGTCACTAACCAGGCCATTCCGGCGCCGCCAGGACCTCCCCCTCTCCACTCTCTCCACCAGGAACCCCCTCATCCCCCCGTGAGCCTGTTCCCCTACTCAATCTTGATCGGGACTTGCCGCGGGTGATTTTTCACTTTTTTCGGCAACCACCGTCCGCCGCGGAGCTCGTCGCCGGCAGCTCCGTCCACCCCAGAGGACGAAACCACCACCGGAGTAACCGCCTCGACCCCCTGAGCCCGCGAGTGACCTCCTTTTGTCGAGCGGTGCCGCCGTTCACCGGCGAGCGTCGCCGGAGTCCCGCCCCTCTCTTGGGCGGAGGAAGAGGAGGGAGAATAGACTAGTCAAACCCGACTGGTGGGCCAGGCGGGCCAACTGTCAGTGACTCACGCGCAGCCACGCTGGATAAGTGGAAGCGTATTCCCATATTACGCCTTCGATGTGTACGTATATTTCGAAACGTTTTCTTTTCTGTTTTATTTAAAATATCAGATTTTGACCAAACTTTGACCAGCTGTATCTTTTTAAATACAGCTCCAAATGAATTAATTCTTTTTTCTACCACTTTCAAATATTGTCTAGTTTATTTTAAGATTTATTTGAAAAAATTTCAAAACAACTTTTTATGCCGTTTTGTTTTGTATGTTAATTCATATATATTCTTTTAAATAGGATTTTTGAAGATTTCAAGATGTTTTGGATGCACCCTTCTGTTCCATGACCTGAAGGCAAGCATTCTGAACCCTGGTGTAATACTTTTGTGTGTGTTGTTGACTCGGTGACAACCCCACCCCGACACGTGCGTGCGTCATTTCATGTGAGGATGTGATCCTATTCATGGGTGCGTATTAGTGAGTTGACGCTAATGAAGTTGACATGATTTGTAAATGGGAATCACCGTCATACATCTTTCATGCATACCGGAAGGGAAGCCGGGGAGGCCTCTGTCTTGGGTAGACACGGTCTTGTCCCTAGCCCTCCATCGGGACGGTCGTGACCGGTATGGCATGAGGGGTATGTCGTGTGATGTGCCCAGCTGTTGTTTGAGATATATGCATTGTGATGCTAATCTTGCAGGGAACATTACAACCTCCTGAGTCGACCGTAGATCGAGTCTTGTGCCAGTAACCCCCATACTTGCTTCGTACTACCACTCGTCTCTACAATAAGTAGAGTACGGTTCAGTAAGTTGTCAACCCCTTTCCTAGCACACACCGTACAGAGAGGCCGTGGTGGAAGATACTGGAGGCATCCGGTAGTCATGCCACCGGGTTCGGGAGCATGGGTGTTTCAGTTGTAGCCGAAGGGGGTAGCTTCCCCAGTCTTGCGCGCGGTATAAAATTTTTGATCCCATGTTACGTCGAGGTTGTAGCCTCCCCACTTAGAGTTTTGCTTGATAGGTGTCGTGGGTGATTCCAGACATATGTGAGTTAAGCTGGTGTGTGCAAGTTAGGTGTGTTTTCAACAAAAAGACCGTAGACGGAATTAGTCCCGATGGACTAAAGGAATCCGTTACTCGTGGGTAAAGAGTACACCCTCTGCAGAGATTAAACCCTATTCTAATAGCCGTGTCCATGGTTAAGGACTACAGTCTGGGATGGGTCAAGTGTCGGTCTCAGTGTCGGTCTTCGGAGGTGAAACCGTTAAACCAGAACTAGAATTACTACTTGTGACTTGTGATGATTATGATTATTATTATTGTTGACTAACCCGTGATATTATTGTTATTATCGAGTATCTCTGGGATGGTTCTACCTCCGGGATGTTCACTATGATTGTTTCTTTTAAAAGCCCTGTATGTGGTGTCGCTCAGACGCCCGACTGTGGCATTTCTTTTAAAGCCCTGTATGTGGTGTCGCTCAGACACCCGACTGTGGCATTTCTTTTAAAGCCCTGTATGTGGTGTCGCTCAGACGCCCGACTGTGGCATTTCTTTTAAAAGCCCTGTATGTGGTGCCGCTCAAACGCCCGACTGTGGCATTTCTTTTAAAGCCCTGT
>NC_057804.1:606294780-606295099 GCF_018294505.1 Triticum aestivum
AACACCACCTCGACGCGTGCATGCGTCATTTTATGTGAGGATGTGATCCTACCCTCGGGTGCATTTCTTTCAAAGCCCTGTATGTGGTGTCGCTCAGACGCCCGACTGTGGCATTTCTTTTAAAGCCCTGTATGTGGTGTCGCTCAGACGCCCGACTGTGGCATTTCTTTTAAAGCCCTGTATGTGGTGTCACTCAGACGCCCGACTGTGGCATTTCTTTTAAAGCCTTGTATGTGGTGTCGCTCAGACGCCCGACTGTGGCATTTCTTTTAAAGCCCTGTATGTGGTGTCGCTCAGACGCCCGACTGTGGCATGTTTA
>NC_057804.1:606295149-606309201 GCF_018294505.1 Triticum aestivum
CTTTTAAAGCCCTGTATGTGGTGTCGCTCAGACGCCCGACTGTGGCATTTCTTTTAAAGCCATGTATGTGGTGTCACTCAAACGCCCGACTGTGGCATTTCTTTTAAAGCCCTTTATGTGGTGTCGCTCAGACGCCCGACTGTGGCATTTCTTTTAAAGCCCTGTATGTGGTGTCACTCAGACGCCCGACTGTGGCATGTTTAATATTTATTTCATAATTTTAATATTGCTATGTTATTGCATATTCACATTTAACATGCTCATACGCACCAGAGTTTTATTTATCATTGGTGACTGACGTCATGCCCTTATAATATTTTCAGCACATCGCTGTCATTTTATGCCCGTGTTCATAATGTTTGCGAGTACATTCAAAGTACTCACTGGCTTGTCCCTGGCTATTTTCTTGGCCAGATTTCTTGCACGGAGAGGAGCGACGTGATGACAGCCCCGGAACTTAAGCAACGATGATAGAAGTCTCGCGAAGATAGGAGTTAACCTGGTCAGCTGTTCCTGTGGGAACATGGAGTCCCATAAACACTGATGATCCACAAACCGCTTCCGCCATCAACCATTAGAAACCATTTGTTGTACTCACAGACCAAAATGGTCTTGTACTACATATTTTGTATTTGCTTGGATTTTCTGTATCAAGTTGGTGCCTCATCAGCTAACAGTTATCCTGGGGGCTGATGAGTACAAGGGCCATTTTCTGGGAATTATTACCCGGAGAATCGGTCTCCACAGGCAGAGGAATGTCTGTGAGTTGCATCACTACCTCAGGAATCGCAATAGGTTCTTCAGGCTGAGGATTTTCTGGTTCCTCTTCATTTGCAGTCTGCATGTTCAAAAGATCAACAGCAGCAGGTTCTTCAGCACTAGTGGCTGGAATTTCTTCATGCACACACAAGGTGGGATGAGTTTCTTCAGAGCCCAGCTGAACGGTTGGTGCAGGGGACTGTGGTATTTGTTGTATTGGGGTGAAGAGTGGAGAATTGGGATGCTGACTTTCCCAAAAGTCATCATTCATCACAGGCGTAGTGCATCCAATATCCATGTCTTCATCTTCAATTTCTTCGACGCCAGCCTCTTCAGCTATGAACTGAGGCATTGGCGAGGAAACAACAGGCGTTGAAGGGATCGCATCCACTTCAATTTCTTCATCAATCTGCTCTGACGAAGCAGCAGAATGATTTTCTTCATCAGATCCGCTAGGGATCACATATTCTTCACCAAAAGGAACAAGGTCCTTTGATGACATTGTGGAAATCGAAACAACATCAATCGGATTTTCAAACGAGCTTGTCATAGGCTTCATCTTCTTTGGAGCTGACGATTCTGAAGCAGCTGATGATTTCCTTTTCTTCACTGCAGCTCGCTCTGCAGCCTTGGTCTTCTTCACATCTGATGCAGATGGAAGGATAGGAGTTGGTGTAGGCGCGAGAGGAGCTGAAGAATCTGTTTGAATTTCCTCGGGTGCAACTGTTGCAGTTGCCCGACTTCTTTAGTTTCTTCAGGCGCACCACTAGTGGATGACCTGGCAATTTCTTCACCGACTGGAATGGAGTCATCAGCCCTGGAACTAGCATTTTCTTTAGCAAGCTGAAAGTCATCAGCGATGCTGGCATGTTCTTTAGTTGGCTGAGCAGAGGCTCCAGCTTGAGGAACTTCTTGTAGCGATGGGGCTGCAACATTTGTGAATTTCTTAGTCAGTTTCACAAACCTGACTTTGGCTCCTTGCCAATCAGTATAATAAGCATTGAACTCATCGCTGAGGACTTTGATTTCAGCTTGGATCTTCACAAGATCGTCAGTGGTCATTGAGAGAATGTTATTCTTCAGGAACTTTTCCTTCTTGTACTAAGCCTTCTTGATCTGCCTAGCCTTCTCAAATTTCCATTTCTCTTCAGTGATGAAATGGGTCAGCATGTGACTTTGGCCAGGAGTCAAATGAAAATCAGGCATAGGGGTATCTGGATCTGTGTGCCAGAGATCAATGTAATCAAGGATCGCCCTTGGATCCAAAAGCTGTGGCACAGGTGTGCCTTTGGCTCTAGCGGCCCTTTCTTGTGTGTCTCTGATGATTTCTGCAAGTTCATCATCATCAGCTTCATCGTCAGATGGCAGGAAGGCAACATGTTTCTTCTTCGGACTTGGCTGAGGACCTCGACCAGCCATTGCCTTTGTCTTCAGCAAAGTGGGGCCTAATGAAGAGTTTGGTGCAGCTGAGGAACTCGCTGAGACACCAGAGGCAATAGTGATGCCTGCAGTCCTTTGGCACGTGGCCAGATGTACAGGTGCTAAGGACTTTGCCGGAGCAGCTGAGGACTTTGGGGGAGGAGCTAAGGATTTTGGAGGAGCATGAGCAGCATGAGGAACTGGCCGTGAGGGCATTGCTAAGGAACTTGGCCGTGAGGGCACAGTTGGTGAATCACTTGGCTTGTGAGCGGGCTTCTTTGCCATTGATTTTCTAGGCTTGACAGAGGCCTCAGTGGCAGCAGCAGTAGCAGAGTCTTCATTGAATTTCCTCACTACTTCTTTGGCTTGGCGTTTGGCCCATTCTTCAGGAAAATCCTCATCACGCTTGATGCTGGTGGGGTCAGCTTCTTGGCCAGGTGCCAATGGAGCTCTTGGGCATGGAGGATTTAGTGCTAATTTCTTCATATACTTTGGAGTAACATACATGTACTCCCTCCATTCTCTTGCCCATCTCCTTTCAATCCTCTGTATGCGCACCTTGCGCTGATTTTTGTTCTCCTTTCCAAACTTGGCCTCATCAGGTGTGCAATAGTCAGCATAGATGTCCTCAGGTATTTCAAACGCAGTCATGACCTCAGGCCTCTTTCCTCCTTTCTGTGGCTTCTTACCGTCTGCCATATTCTTCAGTTGAGGAATTTGAACAATCGAATTCTCTGAAGAAGTATGCAACTTTTGTTCGAGGAACGCTGCAAATGAGTTAAGTTGATGAGAACCTAGTGATTCAGCAGCGGACATGAGTACCTATGAACAGAGTATAGTTGCGAGGAATTCGGAGAGGTCATATGCGTTCTCAGAAAGTTTTTCAAAAAGAACAAGTTTGGGGAATTTGACCAGATGAACCTTGAAGAATTTCACTAAGCGTTCTTTGTCTTAGGTTCCAGAGTTGTATAGATCGAGGATCCACACAATTGAGGAATCTTGAAGATAAATGATGCTTAGAGAAACGAATCAAGAACATATGACTAGTGAGGTGTTTTGTGTGTGAGGATTTGAAGAATAAAACACCTCTGAAGATTTTGTAGAGAAAATTTGAATCAAAGAGGGCAGTAAAAGTAACTTTTAATTACCCTTGATGAAGAACACGATGAACTGAGAAGTGTAGATTTGAAGCTCGTCAGTTCAGATCTTCCACGCCCTAACTCGGTGGAGGAAGACAGCTACGGCGGTGGCGGAGTGAAGATTTCCGCAGCCGGCGCGAGTACGACGGTGACGAGGTCGAGGCAGTGAAGCTCTTCCTCACCGGCGATGATGGAGTAGCGGCGCGCTAGTGTTTGAGAACCTCGAGCGAGAGAGAGTGCGGTCGAGCGGAGTAAAGGAAGTGAGGAAGGGGAGAGGGGTATTTATAGTCGCAGTGAAAAAATTGTTCGCCCGAAGATTTTGGACGAACGTGCCCCTGACCCTTCTCATTCGCTTGACATGTGTCACCCACATACTGAAAAGTGGAGATCGTGTTAGATCGTGGGTGAATAGATAAGTCTATCGTGGGATACGGAACGGTTTGAGCGGCAAAGCCAAAAATTTGGATAAGATAAGTTAAAAGTTTCATTCGCAATTTCTTCAGCTGACAAGGACACAGTGAAGATTTTGAACGAGTTTCAAATAGAACGCACATGAAGAATTTGTGAATAGATTGGGTTGAGTATAGCATAGAGGGGAAAGGGTCCGATCACATTCACTTAGCAGAAAATGCAACTTGAAGAAATAGCCATAAGTGAATGCTATAGAGGACCAAAACCCATATATATATTTAGCCAATGAAGAAAAACGTTTCTTCATGTGTTGCACATCTAAGTCATCAATTTTGCATAAGTGTTAGGATGAGTGTCCCTTTCAAAGAACATTCGAAGACTCTAAGATATTTAGCTCACACCGCAACTTGCTAAATCTCTTCTCATCCAAGGGCTTTGTGAAGATATCAGCTAGCTGTTCTTCAGTCTTCACGTGCTCGATGGAGATGTCGCCCTTCAACATATGATCACGAAGAAAATGATGACGAATCTGAATGTGCTTTGTCTTCAAGTGTTGAACTGGGTTGTGAGCAATCTTGATGGCACTCTCATTGTCACAGTAGAGAGGCACATTCTTCACGTTGATGCCGTAGTCCTTGAGAGTTTGCTTCATCCACAGCAATTGAGCACAGCAAGAACAGCAGCAATGTACTCAGCTTCCGCAGTAGACAGTGATACGCAGTTCTGTTTCTTTGAGGACCAACAGACCAAAGATCGTCCGAGGAAATGACAAGTACCAGATGTTGACTTGCGATCCACACGATCACTAGCATAGTCAGAGTCAGAATATCCAATGAGATCAAAAGTAGAGCCCTTGGGGTACCATAATCCTAGTGTTGGTGTGTGAGCTAGATATCGAAGAATATGCTTCACAGCCTTATGGTGTGATTCCTTCGGTGTAGCTTGAAATCGGGCACACATGCAAACACTAAGCATTATATCTGGCCTAGATGCACATAAGTACAATAAAGAACCAATCATGGAGCAGTATACCTTGTGATCAAAATCAATACCATTTTTATTAGTGCATAGATGGCCATTTGTGGGCATAGGAATTTTGACGCCTTTGCAATCTTGCATGCCGAATTTCCTCAGAACATCCTTGAGGTATTTCTCCTGAGATATGAATATGCCATTGTGTTGTTGACGAATTTGAAGACCTAAGAAGAATTTCAACTCTCCCATCATAGACATTTGATATTCTTCACTCATCATATAGGAAAATTCATCACTATAACGTTGGTCAGTACAGCCAAAGATAATATCATCAATGTATATTTGGCACACAAACAGTTCACCATCATAAGATTTAGTAAAGAGAGTAGGGTCGAGTGAACCGGGTGTGAAGCCATTCTTCACGAAGAATTCCTTCAAAGTGTCATACCACGCCTGAGGGGCCTGCTTGAGGCCATAGAGGGCCTTGTTGAGTCTGAAGACTTTGTCAGGATTCTTTGGATCTTCAAAACCTGGGGGTTGAGCAACATATACTTCTTCCTCAAGCTTACCATTGAGGAATGCACTTTTCACATCCATTTGATATAAAGTGATATTATAATGGTTAGCATAAGCAAGTAATATGCGAATAGCCTCAAGTCTAGCAACAGGTGCAAAAGTTTCATCAATATCAATTCCTTCAACCTGTGTGTAGCCTTGAGCTACAAGTCGTGCCTTATTCCTCACCACAAGGCCATTTTCATCTGGCTTGTTGCGGTAGATCCACTTTGTAACAATGATATTATGCTTGCGAGGATCTGGACGTTTGACCAGTTCCCGGACATTGTTGAGCTCGAACTGATGTAATTCTTCTTGAATGGCCTGAATCCACTCAGGCTCCAGAAATGCTTCATCTACCTTAGTGGGCTCTGTGATGGAGACAAAAGCATAGTGCCCACAAAAGTTAGATAAATGTGAAGCTTTTGAGCGTGTGAGAGGACCTGGTGCTTCAATGTCATCGATGATCTTATCAACTTGCAGTTCTTTTGCAACGCGAGGATGAGCTGGTTGTCGTCGAGGAACTTGATCAACATTTTCTTCAGCACCATTTTCTTCAGCATTGTCTTCAGGTGCATTAGCTCGACATTCTTCGCGTTTTGGAATGAATTCTTCAGCAGATTCTTCATTAGGAATGACATCCTCAGTCGCCTTGAACTTGATAGAATCCTCAGGTGCTAGTTCATCAATCACAGAAGGTAGGTGCTCTCTTTGTGAGCCATTAGTTTCATCGAACCGCACATCTACAGTTTCAACAACCTTGTGAAGAGCGTTGTTGAAGATTCTGTAGGTGTGCGAGTCCTTTCCGTAACCAAGCATAAAACCTTCATGTGCTTTCGGTGCAAATTTAGCATTGTGATGAGGATCTCTAATCCAACATTTAGCACCGAAGACTTTGAAATAACTCACATTGGGTTTCTTGTCAGTGAGGAGTCCATAGGCAGTCTTCTTGAAGAATTTGTGAAGATATACTCTGTTGATGATGTGGCACGCGGTATCAATTGCATCAATCCAAAAACGACGAGGCATTCTGTATTCATCAAGCATAGTGTGAGCCATCTCAACAAGAGTTCTGTTCTTGCACTCCACGACACCATTTTGCTGAGGAGTATAAGGAGCAGATAACTCATGAGTAATACCAAGTTCAACAAGATAGTCATCAAGACCAGAATTTTTGAACTCAGTTCCATTGTCACTCCTGATGTGCTTGATCTTCACACCAAAGTTAGTTGAAGCCCTCGAGGAGAATCGTTTGAAGACTTCCTGCACTTCATGTTTGTAAGTGACAATATGTACCCATGTGTAACGAGAGTAATCATCAACAATAACAAAGCCATATAGAGATGCATCATTAGTGACTATTGAGTAATGATTAGGACCGAAGAGGTCCATGTGAAGCAATTCGAATGGACGAGTAGTGGTCATGATAGTCTTCGCTGGATGCTTGGCCTTGGTCATTTTTCCAGCTTCATAGGCTCCACACAAGTGATCCTTGAGGAATTTGACATTCTCAATGCCAATGACATGCTTCTTCTTTGCAAGCATGTGCAAATTCCTCATGCCCGCGTGACCAAGTTGTCGATGCCATAGCCAGCCTTCTGAAGCTTTTGCAAGTAGGCACACGGCTGGTTGTGGTCCTGCAGAGAAATCAACAATATACAGATCTCCTCTCCTAAAGCCTTCGAAGACTTTGGAATGGTCAGCTTCCATGATCACAACACAACGATACTTGCCAAAGACAACAACCTATCAAGATCACAAAGCATTGAGACTGACATGAGGTTGTATCCTAAGGACTCAACAAGCATGACTTTGTCCATGTGTATGTCCTTAGAGATCGCAACCTTACCTAGACCCAATACCTGACTTTTGCCTTTGTCAGCAAAGATGATATGCTTCAGATGTGACGGTGATAAGGGAGCATCCATCAATAGGTTTTTGTCACTAGTCATGTGATTTGTACATCCACTATCGAGGACCCACTCAGTGGCTTTGGGTTGATCATCCTGCAGATGAATTAGTGCAACTTACGAACTCATATACTTCATCAGTGAAGAATATGATATCAAATTCATCAGATGAATTTCATCAAAGTGTAAAACAGATATAGCAGTATGAGGACGTGTGAAATGAAAGTTCATTTCATCATGATTCGCCTGCGTCCTTTCAGGCATTTTTGTCAGGCCCCCAGCAAATTCTTCAAACGTTAAAGCACATCTGGAGACCTGACCCTGCGGAAGAAATTAGTTCTTTTTCTTCACCACCCACATCTGAAGGGGTGGCAAAGAGTTCATCACTCTACGAGCTCCATACGAGAATGGTGGCATAGAAGCCAATCCATTTCGTTTCACATAAGAGGGGTTAGGGTAAGCATATGAATAAGCAGAGAAATTCTTTGAGGACTTATGAACATATTGGTTTGAAGAATAATGCACATATTCATAGCCCTTAGCTCTACCCTGCGAAACAGAGTCGTTAGCACGATGATAATCATATGAGGACTTTGATCCTTTTGAGGAATTTGATCCACATGAGGAATTTGGTCCGTATGAGGACTTGGATCCATATGAAGAATTTGGTCCATATGAAGAGTTTGATCTGGGGTTCATATTCTTCACTGGTGGTGTCATGAGGACATTCACCTGAAGACTTTCAAGGCACTTCTTGGGAACCCAGATTTTCTTCATAGGAGAACCGTTCCTGTAGTTAGTGCCAACATATCTAGCAAATACTTCACCATTCTGATTTTTGAACAGTTTATAGTTGGAGTCAAATGACTCATCAGAAGAATGAGGAGATTCACATGTAAAGCCAGATAAGTTAGATGGATCAACTGGAGGTCCCTTTGCAGCAACCCATGAGGTTTTGGGGTACTGCTCAGGCTTCCAATATGTTCCATCAGCATTGAGTTTCCTCTCAAAGGCAATACCCTCTTTCCTAGGGTTCCTGTTGAGGATCTGCTTTTTAAGCACATCACAAAGAGTCTGATGCCCTTTGAGGCTTTTGTGCATGCCTGTCATGTACAATTCCTTCAGCCCTGCATCGTTAGTGATACTAGCAATGTCCTCAGATGAGGAATTAGTGATAGCAGAGGCAGGCGAAGAATTTGTAACAGCTGAAGCATTTGAACATTTAGGTGAAGAATTAGCAGATTCACGTTCAATGCACTTTAAGCATGGAGGAACAAATTCTTCCTGAGAAGCGCTGATTTGTTGAGCTAGCAATGAATCGCGCTCCTTCTGAAGATCTCCATAACTCACTCTTAGCTTCTCAAGATCTTGCTTTCTTTTAAGAAATTCATAAGAAAGCTTCTCATGATCAGATAAGAGAGTGTTATGATGACCTTGAAGGCTGTCAAACCTAGACTGAAGTCTCTGAAGATTTTCAGTCAGGGCTTTAGCGCGATCCATTTCTTCACCCAACATATCATCACTTTTGTCTAGCATGTTTTGAACCTTTTCAAAAGCCCTTTGTTGTTTTACAGCAATCTTAGCAAGTTTAGAGTAGCTGGGCTTGAGATCTTAATCAGATTCATTCTCACTAGATTCAAAGGAGGTATATTTGAGTACCTTTGCACCCTTTGCCATGAAGCAATAGGTGGGAGCGTAGTCATCATTATCTTCGTCAACCTTGTTGGTGAGGTCAATTTCTTCAGAGTTGAAGATGGACTTGCTGACGAATGCAGTAGCGAGAGCCAGACTCGCCACACCAGACTCGGACTCCTCAGATGCCTCCTCTTCCTCATGTTCCTCAGATTCAGCTTCAAAGTCCATTTCCTTGCCAATGAATGCCCGAGCCTTCTTGGAGCTGCTCTTCTTGTGAGATGAAGACTTCGAGGATTTTGATGATGAAGATTTTGACGATTTCTTCTTCTTCTTAGCGTCATCAGAACTGTAATCCTTGTATTTCCTCTTCTTTAATTCCTTTTCCCACTGAGGACAATCTTGAATATAGTGACCAGGTTTCTTGCATTTGTGGCATAGCCTTCTCTTATAGTCACTTGATGAGGAATCACTCCTCCTTGAGGATTTTCCAAAGCGACCACGTCTTGAGAACTTTTGGAACTTCTTCATGAGCAGTGCTAGCTCCTGGCTCAATTCTTCAGGATCACCAAGGCTACTACCAGAATCTTCACATTCAGATCCAGACACAGCCTTGGCCTTCAGGGCACGTGTTTTGCCATAGCTTGAACCATAGAGATCTCTCTTTTCAGCAAGCTGGAACTCATGAGTATTTAGCCTCTCGAGGATATCAGCGGGATATAGTGACTTGTAGTCAGCACGTTCTTGTATCATCAGTGCCAGAGTATCAAATGAGGAATCAAGTGATCTCAACAATTTCTTCACCACCTCATGGTCGGTGATGTCAGTGGCACCAAGTGCTTGAAGCTCATTTGAGATGTCAGTGAGGCGATCGAAGGTTTGTTGAACATTTTCATTATCGAGTCTTTTGAAGCGGTTGAAGAGATTGCGAAGAACATCAACTCGAGAGTCACGCTGAGTTGAGACACCTTCATTTACTTTGGACAGCCTATCCCAGATAAGCTTAGCAGTTTCCAAAGCACTCACTCTTCCATACTGTCCTTTGCTCAGATGGCCACATATGATATTCTTTGCTTGAGAATCGAGTTGCTTGAATCTCTTCACATCGGTAGCGTTCAGTGAGGGTGAGACAATGGGAACACCATTTTCCACAACATACCAGAGATCGTTATCAATTGCCTCAAGATGCATTCGCATCTTATTCTTCCAGTAAGGGTAGTCTGTCCCATCGAAGGTAGGACAGCCAGCAGAGACCTTGATCATACCTGCGGTCGACATAACTAAAACTCCAGGTGGTTAAACCAAAATCACACAGAACAAGGGAGTACCTTGCTGTGATACCAATTGAAAGTGCGTTATATCGACTAGAAGGGGGGTGAATAGGCGATTTTTATGAATTCTTCACTAAGGAATTTGCCGGTGAGGAAATTCCTTAGCGAAGAACTACTTGCAGCGGAATAAGTACTCAGAAGTAAGCATAACAGAATACAGACATAGTCATCATGATGAAATGGAGACAAAGCACAGAGTACAGAAAGCGTAATCACAGGATAACACAAGATGAAGACAAACAGACTGAAGAAATTGAACTGAGGAAATTGAGAAAGTCTTCAGTCAAAGTCTTCCAACACAGATATGAACAATCACTCAACACAGTAATGAGGAAATGAAAGAGTTGAGGAAATAGAACCAGTAAGCTTGGTGAAGACAATGATTTGGTAGACCAGTTCCAACTGCTGTCTCAGTTGTACGTCTGGTTGGAGCGGCTGAGTATTTAAACTCGAGGACACACATTCCCGACACCCAGTCGCTAAGCACGCATCTCAGGACACCAAGTCCTCACCGTATTCTCCTTGAACTAAGGTCACACAAACCTCGTCCAATCACTCGTGGTAAGTCTTCAGGCGACTTCCAAACCTTCACAAACTCGGTCACCCGGCGATCCACAATTCCTCTTGGATGCTCTAGACCATGACGCCTAACCGTCTGGAAGAAGCACAGTCTTCAAAGGTAACTAGCGTCGGATCCACGCAGGGTCAATCTCTTCAGTGATGCTCAATCACTTTGGGTTTGTAGGTGTTTGGGTTTGGGTTTTTCCTCACTTGATGATTTTCGCTCAAAGTCCTCGGAGGATGGGATGCTCTCAAATGACAAGTGTCAGTTTCTCTCGGAGCAGCCAACCAGCTAGTGGTTGTAGGGGGCGGCTATTTATAGCCTAGGGAGCAGCCCGACATGATAAGACATAAATGCCCTTAAATGACATAACCGTTAGGTGGATAAGATATTTTGGGACAGCTGGCGCGCAGCACAACAACGGTCGGAAATTTGACTCTCAAATTCCTCAAGGGTATCATGTTCCTCACTGTGTAGGCAATCCGCACTGGCGAATTCCTAACTCCTCAGTCAGAACAAATTCCTCAGCGACCAGAAGAACTTCGTCTCTGTCATTGAAGAAATTGACTGAACTGTATGAGATTTCCAAAGGCTTCACTCGAAGGGATTGGTAGGTGTAGGATTTTGAGTTGAGCATCACATGGAAATTTTTCCTTAGTATTTCCTCGACCCCCTTTAACAGTATGGTGTTTCCTATGACTCAAGTAAGAGAAAACGAAACAACGAAAACAAAAGTCTTCACGCTTCATGTTCCTCAAATGAATACCAAGTCTTCAAGGTCACACCAATTTCTTCACTTTCAAAGTCTTTAGAAAGTCTTCAGAATATCAAAGTCTTCAGTCGAAGAACTTCATTTTTAGGGGTCGACTTTCTCTGTAAATATCAAACTCTTCATAGTCTAATAGACCTGTGTAAACTCATAAACACATTAGTCCCTTAACCTATAAGTCTTCAATACACCAAAATCACTAAGGGGCACTAGATACACTTACAATTTGCATGAATAAGGGAAGAGGAGTACCTTTTTTGGTTGCCGGTGTGGTCACCTCCACATGTCGCGCCGATCTTCTTCTTTTTACCAGGGAAACCGATGTTCTGGAGGGTGCAGGCTTGGACGAACCCATGGCCAAATTGTTGACTGTGTTGCCATGGCCGTATGTCGGCGGAGGGGAAGTAGATCCGAGGCGGCGAAAGATGGCGTAGCAGGAATAACTCTGGTGCGGTGGAGGGTGGCGAAGTTGGAGCGGCAGCGGTGAGGCGGAGGACGGCGTGGTTGAACTGGCACAGGTACGGACGGCTCGGCCTCGGCTTCAACTACTAGCCGTGGAGGGCGTTGCGGTTGAGGTTGTGGTGGACGACGATGTCGGGGTATCGGCTCCAGCGTGATGGAGGAGGGCGGCGGTTGATGGGTGGGATGGGATGGCGGACGGAGGACGCTGGGGTTTCGCGGCTAGTGAAGAGGTAGTTTTGGCGCCCACGGAGTACGAATGGGGAATCGGACGGGTGGGGGGAACCATGTTTCGGTCTGGGACGCGCTTATTTTTGGCTTTTTTGAACAGAAGATGGGACGCGCTTGTTTGAAATTTGGGGAAAGTACAAACTTTGCCCCCCTCTTAAATTCCGGACCTACTGCGGGTCGGGGGTAGGATGGTAATCCCAGGTGTCCCAAATAGTGGGCGGGAGCGATTTCGGCCACGCGCATGTGTGCTTAGGCGGCCATTGTGTATGAATGTTTTTCGGAGGCGGTTGTGTGGCGTCTAGATGAATCTACAAACCTACCCCGGTTTAGACCTTTGGACGTCGGGCCGGTAGGTTTCACGGCTCGGAGTTATTAGAAAAGTAATTTCCTTGTACTACCAAACATTGGCCTCACGTGGTTTTGGGCGAGTAGAGGCTCTTTTGGCGCTTCGTTCGAAATTTTGAAACACAAGCATTCACGTTTAGAGTACTCTTGAACTATGAGGATTGACCTAAATAGACAACATTATATTTGACCTTGTATGTTTGAAAACCTCATTAAATTATCCGCTTCTTTTTGAAATTTTGACACTTGAAAATCCTATAACTATGATTATTTTGGAATGGAGGAGCTAAATTTGAATCTATTTTGTACACGACTACATATGCTATTATGTACAAAATCAGAGCAAAGATTGGTGCCCCCATAATTTAGGTATGGTTTACAAATGCCATGATATCAAATTCAAATAATTGAATGGACTTCATGTTGAATTCGATTTTTTTAAACCACCTTAAGTTGAATTCAAATGTATGCTAGTTCATAGATAGCTATTTATAATGTCCATTGTGTAACTTTCGTATGTATAATGTGCTTTACACACACAACATGAACTATACTCACGTTTATATTCGATTGCTAAAGTGATGCATTGTCTGGAGTTCAAAATACTAACTATGTGGATCAATTGTGTCGAATAATAACATAGACATGCTCAAATTCGATAGAATCTAGATGTTTGATGGATCAATGACCGCTCCTTACGCGAATTGCAAATATCATGATTCCATCCTAATATTTGGATACAATTTATATCTTTAATCAATGTGTAGAGTAGTCTTTCATGTGTAGTTTCACTCTCCATCAGTGGTCTCTCACACATGCTCACACACTCTCTCCCGAGGTGTCTTTCTCACACACATGCTCTAGATATAACCCTCCCTCCCTCTCGTAACCATTTACAACTGTTTTCACTAACCTTTATCACAAGCACTCGTCCTCTCGCAAACATACACACGCACAATCCTCATCGACCCTTTCTATATACATGGACCTGCCTACGTGTCTCATGTACGCACATTATATTTAGGCCTATCTCTCACACATTGTCTCACACCTCTCTTCCTAATCGACGAGTATGATTCTAGCAGAGCATTCTGTAGGATGCCCCTTAAAGTTAGGTTGGATGAATAGTAATATCAGAGATAAAGGGGTTACCTTAGTCCGAGAACCTAGGGTTACAAATCCTAGCCGGCTTTGTCAGTGGACACAGAGTCCTTCACAATTCTGCTATCTTTGTCTTGTACGACTAGTCATCCATGGGTCTTCCTAAATGCGTCACGGGCCGACCAATGTGGCGCAG
The DNA here is from genome assembly GCF_018294505.1 of Triticum aestivum. NCBI lineage: Eukaryota > Viridiplantae > Streptophyta > Magnoliopsida > Poales > Poaceae > Triticum > Triticum aestivum. Next base: position 606,308,944 of record NC_057804.1, read on the forward strand.
GGCGGACCGAATGAAGGGCCTCACCTCGACCCACCAGACCTCACGCGGTGACACACCCTCTGCCCCCACGTCTCATTATCTTCTCACACCCACACATACCAACACAAACACCACACACACAGAAAAATTCTCCTGGTGCCTCTATTCCCTCCCCCCTTGCATATACACACTCAAGGGAATGGAATCTCTTGTCATGATGTAATATTCATCTCTCTCTCTAGACCACTCTCATTTCTCATGCTATCTCTCCCAACCCCC
>NC_057804.1:606309340-606317844 GCF_018294505.1 Triticum aestivum
ACACACATACCTCTCTAGGCCCCGCCAAATGCATCAACTACGCATTCACACATGTTACATCACGTACCCCATTGATCTAAAAAGCCCTCTCTTCACGTTTATTTCGCATACAACATTCCTTTTGAATAAAGTGTGGCCCAAAAAATATTTTAGAGTTTCTACATATATACAACATTACAAAGTTATATGGAGGAGTACGAACGCTAATTTGCATTGCATGGTGCCCACGATGATATTTATTCCGCACTGTGAATTTGTATATTTTTATACTATATACAAAGTTAGTCATAATAAAGAGAAACGAAGTGCATCTCTCTCTCCATCGCATACCCTCCTGTACGCCCCTTTCACGTATGCACACAAAACTATCTCCAGGTCCTCTAAAAGTAAGCCCCCAGAAAATTCACGCATGTTTCATCTTTCTCTCGTGATATATGCAATGATGATCATTGTATTTGTAGCGAAAGCACGATACGTACATTGGACTTCAGAATCCACTCATTACGGTCACCATTTATGTTTAGTGGTTATTATACAGTCACGGGCTCACCATACAACTCTATATTTGCTCATGACATGACTAGTTGACCAGTTAAACGCTCCATGTGGCACCTCTAGCGTTGCATCACATTATCTCACTACCATCGTGCCCACCTGTCGACTTGTATCTACTCTACATCTACACTCTTATAAAATACATAAAATACACTCTTATAAAAAACAGAGTTGGTGATGATGGTGTGCCTGCCATCCTGCAATATAGGCCGTCCGATTTATATCTGACTGATAGGAAAGAAACTATGGCAATTTTGCAAAAAGGTACCCACACACCTCTCCACATTTGCAAATAAGGCCTTCCTCGTTCATCCTTTTCTCTCACAAGATAAACAAGTCATACAAATGCATCCTGATGTTACGTGCAACACACGGGCATCTTGCTAGTAAGAATGAAAACAAACAACAACAAAATATTTGGACGATGGTTTGAAGTCATGACCGCGGGCACAACGGACAAGGTGGCCTTGTATTGGTATGCTGAGCCGTCTGTTTTAACACACAGGAGCTGGTGTGGTGATTATACACACACGCACGCATGTACACGAACTGCATCCACGCAACACTCACACAACACATGCACGCATGCAACACTCACACGTACACACGCAGCCACACACGCATGCAACACACACGCACACACACACGCATGCATGCACACACCAGTACACCACACGACCAACACACACTCTCACGCTCAAGTGCTCAACCTACACGTGCATGCGCACACATCAGGCCCTGACAGACACATACACAACCACGTGATTCCCGCGCACGGGTTGGAGCCTTGTCGCGCCTGCGTAAATTTGTGTTTATCTGACCTTTTCCCTATGCGAACTGTCAGGTGGGACCCACAAGGAATGTGGTCAATTTAACTAGTCAACATGGCGCCATGCAGACTATTTGGCCGGTCAACAGAGTGCAATCCGATGCTTAACTGTGAGAAAGTGACCATATAATCACCGCAAAACATATATAGTGACCGTAATCAGCTTATTCTGAAGTTCGGTGACCGTATTACACTTTTCTCTCTGTAGGCCCTCCAAAACTACATCTCTACACGTTCTCGCATGTTACATCTAACAACTATGCAATACAGCACTACTACTACACTCTAACACAATAAATCATATGTGTTTTTAGTTTTACTAGATATCATATTGTTACTTATAATTATTCAGTTCATACATTAAAATTGCCTTTGAAATGTATGGCCAGTATCATCTACCGCGCGGGAAAAATCCCGCCCTTTCCTGTTTAATCGGGTTTGTATCGATGGATCGTGCGAAACAACAAAACTATAATACTATACAGTACAAGTGAAAGTTCACTCGGCCGTCGTGTCGTCTACTCCTCCGTCGTAAGAGTGGAGCGCTCGCTTTCATAAATCTTCTAGTCCCTTTCGCCGACATGTGGGACATCAAGCTACCGGGTCCACGTGCCATACCGGAATACAATGCAGAGCAGCCGGGGTGAAGCACCACAGTCATGGCGCCGGCGTAGTAATGAGCAATGAGGCGTCAAATCACAAAGTTGCACCTTTCCCGCAGTTAAGTTGGAGGGACGAAGCAATAATGCTAAAAAGAGAAGTTGGAGGGATGAAGCAACCATCATTTCACTCGTTGTTGAATCCGCTTCTCCCTCATCTTCTTCAACTTAACCACATGTTGCTTCTGCCGTTGTTCTGCCTCATGTGGGACACGGATCGGCCTAATCCTCTCCTTTAATCCAATCAAATAGTCCCACATCACATCAGTTCGTAACTTTACGTAAACCATTACGTGAATGTAGCATTGCTCAAATAAGAAACCTCCCCCGCCATCCGCGCGGCAAAATCACCTCCTTTTTACTAATCTTGATTCTATAATTTTTTAGATCAATGTAATTGAGATTTGTATAGATAGCACACAGGAGCAAAACCAAGTGGTACGGTTAAGGGCATCCACAATGTGTAGCCAAATGTGAAAATAGCTTTGGGCATCATGGGAACCATTGTGGACGGTGTTGCCAAAGCCAAAAAGATGGAACCGAAGCTCCCTTATTGATTGATTGAAGGAATAGAAAAATGCAACGTCTCTCCTCTTTATCCCATGCTTGGACGCATGTAGTACAGTATAGAGCATAGAGTCTACTCCCTTGTCCCTTCTATCACAAATCACAAAGCAGTGAGGCGTCAAATCACAAAAGCACGGATGAAGCAACCATCATTTCACTCTTCGCTGACTCCGCTTCTCCATCGTCTTCTTCGAGAAACCATCTCACCGCACTAGTACTCCTAGTAGTACTAGTAAAGGACTTCCTGGATGCAAATAAGGCGGTTGTCTCGGCTTGCAGGCGGCACTTGCGAATGACTTACCGTGGTCTCCCTCAATGGTGTTCTCCGTCGAACGCACTTCGCCAAACCACAAAAAAAAAGATATCGTCGACGTCACCGCAATTGGGAAGGAAGTCAAATATAGTTACTACCTCCATTTTTTTGTACACAAGGCCAGTATATCAAAATTACAATTTGCAAAGGGCCACTAACACTAATCGAGGCAAAATTGATGGGGTTAGCAACCAAGGACATTAATATCCCCTGCATGCATGCGGAAGTGAGAAGGTTGGTTTGCATGGCGCTGCATTAATCAAGCGATGAGGAGTGAGATGGTTAGCTCTTTGGTCTTTGGAGAAAAAATACACATTAATTGACACGTGAAACGAGGATTTGTATCGATTAAATCCCGCGAAGGTAAACCCGGCCTTTCTTTTTTAACACTAGTACTCCTAGTACGTACGTACTTATCCTGTTTGGGTCTAGGCCTTGCATTGCCAAACTTCGCCACACATTTTTGCCAAGCTTGCCTAAAGTTTTCAAAATGAGAAGGAGGTACACTAGCGCACGGCTGTCGTGGTCGCACCGCACCCTCACACGGTCGCTCCTGCATGCCGCGGTCGCACCGCACCCTCACACAGTCGCTCTTGCACGCCGCAAACCCAACCAAGGGGACGCACCCTCACTGACACGTGCTGTTGCATGTGAACAAACCAAACTCAGCCATCCTATCAATGATACATAATTTTTGTTCATAGAGTATGTTTATCCAATCGCATGTTGGGGAGTATCCGTACGGCCCATGCGTTGGTCTGTTGGGGAAGAAGAAGAGGTGAGGAAGAAGGAAAGAAGGGTTAGGAGACGTAGGATATTCATCCAACCGCCTGAAATGGTAGACTAACCCAAGTCAGGTGACTTGCATAACAAATATATGTTTTTACACAGCAAAAGATCCATAAAAACAACAACATAAAGAAAAACTATCACTGCTCGCGGAAAGAGACGGCCTCGTCGTCTTTGGCTGCCGGTGTGAACCAGCCGTCGCTGCCGACGTGTGTATCCGCACCGTGGTTGTCCTCGGCCTCCAACTACTCGTTCAAGCAGAGCGTGCGGGCGCTCTGCATGGACAAGAGCACTACCCGGTTCAAGTCGAGGACGTCCGGTTCCGTCTGTAGGAGGGCCTCAATGGCAGCGGCATCCGCGTGCTCCGCGTCGAGTCGAGCCTCCGCCGCCCGGTTCATGTCCAGGACGTCCGGTTCCGCCTGCAGGAGGGCGTCGATGAGAGCGGCATCCGCGCGCTCTGCGTCGAGTCGAGCCTCTGCCACCCGATTCATGTCCAGGACGTCCGGTTCCGCCTGCAGGAGGGCCTCGATGGCAGTGGCATCCGCGCGCTCCGCCTCAAGTTGAGCCTCCGCCGCCCGGTTCACATCCATGACATCCGGTTCCGCCTGCAGGAGAGCCTCGATGGCAGCGGCATGCGCGCACTCCGTGTCGAGTTGAGCCTCTGCCACCTGGTCTTCTTTTAGCATCGCCATGTTGAACCGCTAGTCCGCCTGCACCATGGGGGACTCGGACGCCGGCACGAAGTCAACGTCCATCGTCTCATACCCATCGGGGGCCTTCTGCGCCGCGACCTCCGCCATGAACATTGGATCGGCTTCCTCCTTCTCGTAGCTTGGCTCCAGAGAACTCGGGGATTGGCCCGCCGCAAAGCGAGCTTGGGAACGGAGGTCTGTGGCGCCGACCGCCGCCGCGATTTCTGCGTGGCGCTCCGGCGTCAGCATCTTGTAGTAAGTGATCTTGCGGCGCACCATGGCTTTTCGGCGAACTAGGGGAGGCTTGATGCGGGCTAGGGGATCGGAAGGTGGGGGAATGGGATGGAGATTTGGTGTGGTTTTAGGGCAATGGCTGGCATAGGCCGAGCAGCGAAGGTTCTGGTGTGAATAGTGGTTCCGGTGACGACCGGTCAATCGGTTTTGACTGTACATCGCTCTTGTCGCATTCGCGTTGCAGCCTAGCACACTGGACCCTCCACGTCGCTCACCGAATGGAGCGCGCTTCGTCTTGCGTTTTCGCTCGCTTGTGGGACCGCAGTTGAGAGCAAACCGACGTCCCTCCCCCTCCCCCGCCCGCATCATTTATTATACCACCACTCCCTCCGTTTTATGCGGAGTAAATAAAAACAGAGGGAGTATACTACGGATGAGGATCCCCTGACATGGCCGAACCCATTGAGTAACTAACATGCGGGGCCTAGCAAGCATGGGGTCCGCCAGTAAGTGACCAAAGGGAGGGTAAGGCAGGGATACCTACGTTAGAGGATCCACTTCCACTATACTACTTTGACCAAATGTTAGAGTAATAATATATGACACGCAACTTACACAAATGTTAGAGTAATAATATATGGCGTGCAACTTACACAAAGCATACAGGGTCTAATGCATTTTTCGAGGCTAACTTTGACCAAATGGTAGAGTAATAATATATGACATGCAACTTACACAAAGCATACGGTCAAATTCGTATGTGAAAGGAGTTTCCAATGATATAATTTCCACATTATACATCTCATGTACTATTAATCTTGTCAATAGTCAAATTGGAAACCATCTCGAGTACAAATCTAGGAGTACGTACGAATCTAACAATATTGATTGGGCGTTGTTGAATGTTGATACCTTTTTGATCAAAGTAGAGATACTTTGACTACACATAAAACTTATATGTAAACTAGAAAGGATAGGAGGGAGTATATTGTACGTTCAAAAACGAAACGAACATTGAATACCCTTTATATATGATTTGCGGATGCTATGATCGCCGGTTCAAAATTTTGAATCCGCCTTAGGTATCACGTGCCCCCACTCGTTCCCTCTCGATTTCATCTCGGGGTCCGGAGATCTATTGAAAGAGGACTAGGGTGGGTACATGCGAATGATACTCGGCGGAATGTTCAAATGAGGCATGCGGGAGGATGGACTCGACTGGAGGGCGACATGATCGATGGAGAAGAGGGTTGGAGAGGAATGAGAAATAAGCAAACGCCACATGATTATACTTGAACGGCTCAAATAAATAATAAGTTGTCTCGCTTGGCCTGCATAGTGAAAGGCCTAATGCGCAACACGGAGCACTGACGCTCGAATATGGCCGGGAAAACAGGGAAATCGACATGTGGGGCACACCCGTCGGGACGATGTAGCACAGACTAGTCCAATGGAGGAGCTGGCCCACGACCTCCTCACCACCGACAACCGTTCATGTGGGTCGTTGGGGCCAACAACGGGGCGCAACTCCAGCACCGCCTCTGGACATGATGATCACGGTGAGCGACACGCTCATATCGTTGCTAGACATGGTCGGTTTCAGTGTGCCAAGGGGGGCGTTAGTGTTGTGGCACGACCAACGGTATGTTTGGTTTGTGCCCAAGGTTGCCCCATCAAAGCATTGGGTAGCCAAAATTTGGGTTGAGGTATTAGTTACCCATGATTTGGCCGACATTGGCAAGAAAAATGAACTAGAGTTGGCTAGAGTTCATTGGCATGCCAAAGAAATGGCAACCATCCAAACAAAGACCAATCTTTGGGTCATGACCAAAATTTTGGTTGAGGTATTGGTTGCCCATGATTTGGCCGACATTGGCAAGAAAAATGAACTAGAGTTGGCTAGAGTTCATTGGCATGCCAAAACAAATGGCAACCATCCAAACAAAGACCAATCTTTGGGTCATGACCAAAATTTTGGTAAGGTGCACTTTGGCCACAATCCAAACACACCCCAACACTCGGCTCATCGAGGATGCACGGGGCACCGCGACGCGTCCGCGGAGTGGTGTAGCGCGGCCAACTGCATCCTCTGGACCTGAGACCATGCCAGGTTGTCTTGCTTTTTCAATGACATGCGTGGATCGCATGTGAGCAAAGGGCATCTCCAACGTTGCCACGACCGCAGCTGACTACCCTGGCACACCAAAACCCTCGTCTCTCGCGCCTCGCGCGGTGCGTTCCCAGCCGGCACCAGCTGCCCGCATTCATGCCGTCCGTTCGTATGTCGTCGTTAAGAGGCTCGGTGCCCGAGGAACCAACTCCGGCGACTTAATGACACACCCGGACGCTTGGCCTCACCGGAAGGCGCTACTTAAAGCAGCAACGCCCAGCTAACCTCCACACCATAGCGCATCGTCCTCCTACCTGGCACCACATCCGCCATGACCGCAAGTGTGAACGCTCTGCGGGAGAGCTTGTCTTCGGGGATGAAGCTCGAGGTCGCCGCCCTCGCTCAAGTCGCCTCTCGTGACGCAATAGCGGCGTAGCCGGACGCGGATGCGACCACACAAGCGGTGGCCATGCTGGCGGCCAACGACGGGAGCACCGTCAGCCACGCATCCTACTTGTCGTCATCCAACGTCCGGCACCGCCGAGGTCGGGGACTCCTCCGAGGATGAGTAGGGCATGGGAGGCGGCAGGGCATGGTGTGCCAACTGGCCGGTCTGTATCCTGTGTTCTACTCTTCCTCGCCGGAGACCGCACCTTCACTTCACGGGTCTTGAACCCTGCCCCCGTACATAGAGATCGCAGATGGAGGACATCGGTCGCCGCTGTAGAATAGGTTTAGGGTCGGGTTTCTTTTATTTTTCTGTACTATAAAAGTTCGAAATGTAATGAAAATCTGTCGTGTTTGCATTAATCTCGGCCGATGTATATGAACTTTCACAATAATATACATATTGTAGGAGTACTAGCAAGATGCCCGTGCATTGCACGGAAGATCAAGATCTTGTGGGAGAAAAGTATGAACGAGGGAAAGCCTTATCTGCAAATGTGGAGAGGAGTGTGGGTAAATTGTCATAGTTTCCTTCCTATCCATTAAATATAGATCGGACGGCCTATATTGTAGGATGACAGGCACACCATCATTACCAACTCTGCTTTTTATTGAACCGAGACAAATCTAACATGCGAAGTAAAATAAACACATAGGGTCTATACATACACAAATTATCTTAGGCACTCCAATAGTACGTCCACTACACATTCACGCATTTCACATCTTTCTACATCTACGGGAACCTACGAAAGGGTTAACGTAAATTGCCTCTCTCTCTCCTCCCCCGATTTTCATGGTGGTGGGCCCTTCCCTCCCCCAATCTACAATCAACAGCTCACACGTTTCACATTACGTTAATTACGTAACTGGGATTACGTAGGTGTAGCATTACTCGTCCTAAAAAACCAACTAAGCCAACCTCCCAGCATATCGCGCGAGAAAAGACCCGGCCACACCGTTTTAGTCGGGATTACCGGATTACTAGTAGTAGTATCGATGGATCGCGCGAAGCAACAATTTTTTTTGAGGGGGCGAAACACCTAGTTTAAAAGGAAAAAAGGTGGTACACTCACAACACTCCTGTCGCGGTCGCATTGCACCCCACACACGTTCGGTCCTGCACATGGCTCACGCAAACAGAACGCGCTTCGGCTTGCCTCTTCACTGACACGTGGGACTGCACTTGGAGAAACCGACCATGCGCCAAACTCCCCCCGCCCACCATGCGAGAATCCTCCCCCCCACACACACACACACAAAAATTCCCCCCAAATCCGATCCAACCGCCCTTCAGCCAACTAGCCAA
>NC_057804.1:606318301-606327447 GCF_018294505.1 Triticum aestivum
CAACTAGCCAATAATATTCCCCAAACTCCCCCCCCCTCACCCGTCCCCCTCCACTCCATTCGCTCCACCAAAGCCGCCCTCCCCGCCGCACCGATACGACGGCGCCGTGGTTCGTCGAGGGGACGCACGGCGATCCTGTTGCTCCCACAGTACGCTCTCGTAGACTGCCGTCCTCTAGCCGCGCCGCCGCCTTTGGCGACGTTCTTGTGGAGGCGCACGGCGGTCAGCGCCGCCACCGCTGGCGACGTTCGTGTGGAGACGCACGGCGGTCGGCTTCTCCCACGGTATGTGCATTCTAGACTGAGGCCCCGTTCATGTCGGTGTAGCGTTGAATGTTAGCTGATAGACGTTGTTAATCTCATTGTTTGCCGAAGTAGTTTACTATCAATATGCTCTGCTTAAGAAGCTTCCTTGCCCTGTTCTGCACTCAGTCTGCTTAGCTGAGATGGCATGCCAAGGCCAATTAGTCGCTAAAATATCCTGCCATATATTTATTGTGACGTAGATTGCCATGGTCTAGTAGCCAATCTGTTAGGTGAAATAGCTCTACACCGTTTTATACTCGATCTTTGTTGCTGTGATGGCCTTCGATAGTTCGATGGTTGTGTGCTCAGCCTCATTGACTTCTGAAACAGCCTGCCATAATTTAGCACCCAAATATGTTTGCTGAATTAACTTTACATATATTTCGTTACTTAGATCTGCTCGTCCAAATATCTTGCCATAGCTTTAGACATCGACCTAGGTATTTTTTTCTGGACTTCATAAAAAAGCATATATGTTTTTCCTGTAATATCTAGTAGAAGAACTAATTTGTATGTCTAACAGATGGACAGGACTTGGATAACTTCTGCTCGAAGATTCTCCGCTGCATATGTCAAGGGGGTTGAAAACTTCATGAACTTTATCAGAGTTGAGTACGGTGGTCCGAAATTAGATGTGCTCTGCCCGTGTAGCAGTTGTATGAATTCAGTTACAAGACATCAGTCAACTGTGCAAAATCATCTACACTTGTATGGGATGTCGGTCACATATATAGGTGGGTTCATCATGGTGAAGCTGTGAACGTCAATGTTATTGACTATGTGGAAGCAGCAGATCACCATCTTGATCTGCCTGATGCTCAGGTGGAAGAGGAGGAGGAGGAGGTGGTGGTGGAGCCAGTGAGTTTGACCAACATTGAAACAATGCTACTAAATGCTTGTGCATTCCGTGAACTTTCACCTGCAGAAGAAAAACGGTGGGCCCGCATGTTGGAACAATGCAACGTTGCTGTCACCCCAGGAAATAAGCTATCAGTATTCTCAGCTATGGTCACCTTTCTTCAGGTGAAGACATTTGAGCGGATGACCAACAAATCATTCGATGCGATGTTGGCTGCTTTCCGCAAATCTTTCCCAGATGCGTCTAAGCTGCCACACACCTACAGTAAAATGAAGAATTTCCTTCGTGCAGCTAGAATTGGATATGATATGATCCATGTTTGTAAGAATAATTGTGTTTTGTTCCGGAAGGATTATGCCAACTTAAGTGAATGCCCGAAATGCAAATCATCAAGATGGAAAGATGGCGATGCTGTGAAGAGGATTCCTCATAATGTTCTGAGACATTTTCCAATTACACCAAGATTGCAGAGGTTGTTTCATGATGCCGAAACAAGAGAGGATGTACTGTGGCATTCTAGGAACCAGGAGTACAGAGATCAGAATGTAATGAGCCATCCATCTCATGGTAGTGAGTGGAAAAGCTTCAATGATAAAAATAAAGAGTTTGCTACTGACCCTAGAAACATTAGACTTGGCTTAGCTTCAGATGGATTTAACCCATTTGGCCACCAGAGCGCCACATATAGCATGTGGCCAGTGCTTGTTATCCCTTACAACATGCCTCCAAATGTCTGCACCAAAGAATCAAACTACATGATGGCCTTGCTCATCCCAGGTCCAAAAAGTCCTGGAAAGGATTTTAATTTGTTCATGGAGCCTCTTGTGGAGGAACTTCAACAGCTATGGAAGGGTGTTCTCACTCGAGACCTATATAGCAGCCCACCAGCTGATTTCTTTCTGCGTGTTGTTATAATTTGGTGCATCCATGATTATCCGGCTTTGGGCACTATGTCAGGGCGAACGACACATGGTTAAAATGCATGTGTTCGTTGTGACAGGAATCCGCTGCCATACGCAATACTTAGCAAGATCTGTTACATTGGACACCGCCGTTTCCTTGCCAAGGACAAGCCGCATCCTAGAAAATACCGAAGACATGTGTTCAATGCAAAGCATGAAAACCGTGATGCGCCAAAGAGGCTAACCGCCGATGAGTTGCAAGTGGAATTAGAGAAGGTCAGGCATATTACACCAGGAAACCATCCTGGTAATGGTAGCGGGAAAAGGAAGCATGGCAGGGTAGAAGAGAGATTATTGTTTACCCGTAGGTCCACTTTGTGGGACTTGGAGTATTGGAAAGATTTGGATCTGCGGCATAATCTTGATGTGATGCACATCGAGAAAAATATATGTGACAGCATTATCGGCACACTTCTTAAAATTGAAGGCAAGACGAAAGATACCTTAAAATCTTTGATACACCTGGGTATCAGAAAGGATTTGCAGGTGCAAGATGAAGGTAAACCACGGGATATGGCACCAGCTGTGTACGTCTTGGACAAGGTAAAAAGAACAGAATTTTGCGAGGTCCTGTCACATGTGAGATTCCCACATGGATTTGCTTCCAACCCTGAATGGAGAGTCAGTGCAGATGGAAACAAGGTACAAGGGTTGAAAACTCATGACTGCCACGCCCTACTTCAAAGGCTTTTACCTGTTATCCTTAGAGGATTGGGGCGCCCTGACTTATACAGAGCAGTTGCAGAGTTGGGACAATTCTTTAGGGAACTCTGCAGTAGAAATATCAGGATAGATGCTTTGGAGCGTCTTATAGACAAGATACCAACTATCCGATGCGACCTTGAGAAGATATGTCCTCCAGCCTTCTTTGATGTGATGGTGCATTTGGTTGTTCATCTACCTGATGAGGCACTACTTAGAGGTCCAGCACAGTATGGCTAGATGTACCCTATTGAAAGGCGGCTAGGCACTTTCAAGGGCTATGTTAGGAACAGAGCTGGACTGGAGGGTTCCATTGCAGAGGCCAACATTGCTACAGAAGCGTTGACATTCTGCTCAAAATACATTGAAACAGCTGATCAGCTTAGCAAAGAGGTGGGTGAAGACAATCCCGGGCTCAATGTTTTCGATTATTCTGTTCGAGTTATAGGGAAGAGTCGACAAGAGGACAAACCTAAATATTGGACAAAATGGTTTGCTATGTGTTGAATAACTGTCTTGAGATACTACCTTATATCAAGTAAGTGCAGTACTGCAGCTTATACATCGTAATCTACTAAACTTGCAGCACATTCTTATATATTTAGATGTTTAACGCGATCACTATGTTGTGCAGCATCTACAAAGAGGAGTTACTGCCGCAAAATCCAAGAAACATTGGCAAACTGGTTATGACAGGATTTGCGAAATGGTTCAAGAACCATGTAAGCTTTCAAGAACCATGTAAGCTTGTCTATTTTCTAACCATAGGTTAAGAAGACGCGGGAGGATGGGCAGGCAGTTGATGATGCCCTTTACTCACTAGCAATGGGTCCTAATACTCAGGTAAGACATTATGAATCTTGCATTGTTGGAGATGTACGCTACAACACCCTTGCACGAGACGAAGGCAGGAAGACACAAAACAGTGCCATCATGAGCACAGATACGTATGACAAAGAGACAACTAAAATGTATGCTAACATAATAGACATTGTTCAGTTGCAGTATATCTCTAGTTCCGAGGATCATCGGTGTGTGGTTCTGTTGTGCTGTCGTTGGTATAACCTGTTTTCCAGGATCGCAAAACCCAGAGCTGATGATTATTTCAAATCCATCAGTGTCAAGGCGGCGTACTAGACCAATGAGCATTTTATTTTGGCAAATCAAGCAACACAGATATTTTTCTTGGAAGACACATTAGCATGTAGCGATGACTGGAGAGTATTGCAAAGGTTTGAGCAGAGGAATTCGTTTAATGAAGTTGCAAAACAAGATGATGCTTACACTGCTCCTGATGTACAAGATAACACATATGTTCCTAATATCTTTGAGAACCATCACGTCAATGACACCGGCGAAAAGATTGCCCATCGTGTTGTGGACATACAAGAGTTGATCAAGAAGAAGCCAACGTTCGAGGACGTTGATGACGAAGAAGAAGATGACATCGTGGGGAATTACAATTCAGACTGATACACATGGCGAAGATGTTGATGCTGCTGCTGCGGATGATGATTACATTGCTTTTGTCGTATTTGCCTGTCAGAAGACGTTTTCTTATCTACTATGTAAAATTGTGTTTGCTATGACAACTGAGACCTGACGAACATGTTGTTTAGTATTTTGCTGTGAGAACATCACTTGTTATGTATGCTGATTTGTGTTTGGTGATTGTATGACAACTAAAACATGATGACATTGTTGTTTAGTTGTACTCATATTTGGTTGTGAAACTTGAATTTGATGACATAGTTTGTTGTTGGACTGCAATTTGCTCGACGTCTTTGAATGAGAACAAAGCTCACCCGACAGGGCCTCTGCTATTTATTTATTTATATGAGCAAAATGGGATACCCCCTGATTTCTGTTAATAGAAATCATTAGATGTTCACAACACTACGCCCAGCCTGCTACACAGGTTTCATTCATTACTAGTTTCAGCAAAGTGCTCATATCGTAGCCACTGAATACATCACGAGTGCTACATACACTGCAAATAAAGAGACAATCATCCTACAGAGCACATCAATTTTCCCCATTATCTTCACAAGCTCTTTCACCTCCTCATTGCTGTCAAGGCCGTTCAACAGCTGTTGCTTGGCCATGATAAGAGGAACTGCATCTTTAACCTTCTACTCTGCATCTTCCTCGTCTGCCGTTCCTTCAGTTACTTGTCCAACACCCCAACCTACTGGTATTGTGATTCCTCGGCTAACCAAATAATCAGCGTAGTTGCATTCCCCCACATCAGCAACTTCCCAGAAATACAAATCGCACAAATCTTCCCTTTTCTACACGAATCAAATTGGAAGATCATCAACCAAACTATTAAAAAAATCAGCAACTAAAAGCAGCATAACAACACTTAAACATATTATTACCCCATGATTCGGGCATTTGTAGAAGACTCGGCCAGGGTTGCTGATTGTGGTTGAGACGCGACGGATGACTCTGCGTGATTTGCAGCAGTGGCACCACACCAACGGCAGCGGGTTGCGATGAGCAATCAGTTGCGGTGCGCGTGCCGGCGGGGGTGTGATGAGACCCACAGGCGATGGTACGGGTGGCGACTTGGCGCATATCTGGTTGTTGCCTGCTGAAGAGCAGGTGGACGAGCAGTCAGCGGACATGGTTGCTACGGCCAGAGCTTCTGATGCTAGGCAGTAGAGAAGAGGAGAAGCGAACATTGGATATGTTAGTTTCATTACTTGCAGAGTAGCATAGCACCATATATAGTCATAGTCTAGGTTTGGATTCGAACCAGCTACAGGAGCACGTCTTTCTTTTTTCTAAAACTCGGCAATGTCTCTTTACTGGTACACTAGCTTGTTCTATACGCCTTCCCAAGTCTTTGATTTTCTTTTCCTTTTTTTTGCAAGGAAGGAAGGAGGACAAAATTGAGAGTTCCTGGGACTCGAACCCAAGACCTCTCGGTTGAAAATGAAGGGTGCTAGTCACTTATGTGGCGAACGTTCCCTGTGAGGAGGACGGCAGATGAACGCATTTTCCTCGCAGTTTTCTTCCTATATATAAAAAAGTATGCTACTTGGTGTCCGCTTAGTCAATAAATGATTGTGCCAACCTTGACCGTTGGATTGACATTCAACATCTGTCGCGTTTCTTCAGTCTTTTCTACCCCGAGCCGCCAAAGCCAAACCAGCGCCGGCGAGACCGCCTGCTCCGGCCTCCCACGGCTGGCTGTGATCTTCCCCGGCTCCTGTTCGTTCCCGTCCGAGGCCTCACCATCGTCCTCCGCCTTGGTTCAGTCATCATGGCGCCGCCCTCCGGTGTTGGCAACATGGTCAACAACTAAGAGGAATAAGAAGATGACTGTACATGGTGAGGATGATAGTAGGGACCCAGCAGCGCACGCAGTAATTTTTGTTTTTTTCGGGACGGAGAAGGGTATCAAATGGGTTGTGCGGGACATGTGTCCCATCTAGCCCAGGATTTTATTTCATATGTTCAGCACATGACCAGCCCAGTTTGTTTTTTCCCTTTTTGAAAAATGGCTAGCCAGTTTTTTTTGCAGAATAACCAACATAGGCCTACTTGCTTTTCTACGCCCTGCTGGGCCGGAAATCTTTCAAGACGAGGAGGGATGCATTTTGCCCAGAAAATGGTCTATAAGTAATAAGAAATGGGCTATAAGTAATAATAAATGGGCTGTAAAATGAAAAAATTACAGCAAACAGGCAATTAGTTCCAAAATAATGTTTTCTTTCGGATTTTGATATTTTAAATTTCATTGTTTTTGTGCGGGTAAAATTTCATTGAATTTAAATTCAGGTATATTTAGATTTAAAATTAATTTGAATCTGGCTAGAAATTTCGGGTTGTATGCTGTTTGGGACAGATTTGGAGGCTGACTTGTGGGTCTACTAGGTTGACGTGTACTTTGGCTTTGTCAACTTAATCCACAAACGATTCTAGCAGCAGTGACCGTTGGATGTTAATCCAACAGCCATGCTGCTTCTTCAATATCTAATCTTCTTGCTCTAGCCGCCCAAACCAGCTCCGGTGGGACTGCCTGCTCCCGCCTCCCGTGGCCAGCTGTGCTGCCACACAGGCCGCACCACCCCACCCTACTTCATTGCTAGCCAGGCCATTCCTCTACTCACCCACACCTCCTGTTATTTTCTGGCGACGGCAGCCGGACCAGTAAACCCTCGTACTCCCCACCGCGTGGGCAACCATTGTCGAGTCTTTCCCGGCTCCGTGTCGTTCCCTTCCTAGGCCTCGTCGTCGTCCACCGCCATGGTGCTCTCTGTGCGGCCTGGTCAACGTGGTCAACGAACGACATCCATCGGCCGTGGACTATACGCGCAAAATAATGATTCCTCCACCTGACAGCTGGGACCCACCGGAAGGGCCTCTGTATTTCGTGAAAAAATGTTCCCCCGCTGACATGTCGGACCCACCAGCTATCTCTTCGCACGCAAGGAAGTGCCTCCTTATTACGCACAAAAAAATGAATACCCCCTGCTAGCTGGGACCCACCATAGTGGGAGGATGACTTGTGGGCCAACTAAGTTGACGGGGACGGAGGGCTTTGTCAACTTAGTCAATATGAACGATTCTAGCTCTAGTGACCGTACGATGTCCATCCAACGGCCGTAGTGCTTCTTCAACCTCTGATCTTCTTGCTCCAGCCGCCCAAAGCAGCGCTGGTCATGTCGCATGCTCCTGCCTCCCATGGCCGGCTGTGCTGCCGCGGAGGCCTCACCGCCCCTACTATTCCCACCGCTGGCCAGGCCCTGCGGCGACGACAGCCTCACACTGCAGCCGAACTAGTGAACCCTCATACTCCTCTTCGTGCGGGCTTCCATTGCCGCGTCTTCCCCTGCTCCACGTCGTCCCCTTCCTAGGCCTCGCCGTCATCCACCGCTGTGGTGCTCTCGGTGTGGCCTGGTCAATGTGGTCAAGGAACGACTTCCATCGGACGTGGACTGTACGTGAAGAGGCTGACAGCTGGGTCCACGGCTGCAGCAAGGAAGTGCCTCCTTATTACGCGGAAAATAATGATTCCTCCACCTGACAGCTGGGACCCACCAGATGGGCCACTGTATTTCACGGGAAAACCGTTTCCCCCTGACTGCTGGGACCCACCAGCTTCATCTTCTCACGCAAGGAAGTGCGTGCGGGAAAAAAACAATTCGCCCCCCTGACTGTTGGGACCCACCAGCTACACCTTCGCATGCAAGGAAGTGCGTCCGGGCAAAAAAAAATGATTCGCCCACTGACTGTTGGGACCCACCGACTACATCTTCGCATGCAAGAAAGTGCATCCGGGCAAAAAAAACGATTCGCCCCCCTGACTGCTGGGACCCACCAGCTACATCTTCGCACGCAAGGAAGTGCCTGACAGTCGGGACCCACCTGGTCGAAGCGTACGTAGCGTTGTCATTCTGGTCGCGAACGAGTACGTACATATATACTGGTCGATGTAGAGGCGCGCACGTGTCGTAGTAGAGGCGCGTACGTGTCGTAGTAGAGGCGCGCACGTAGCATGTACATGTACGTACAGCGGCCAGGGTGCAAGAAAGAAAATACAGCGACGTATGTGTACATACAGTCGGGGTCTCAAACGCCTACTCGCGCATACGTACGGCGAGGGCTCATGTACATGGTTGGGTCGGAACGGAGAAACAACATCGTCGTCATGTTCATGGAGAGGCAACGGAATGCGTCGTGTTCATGGGGAGGCAACGGAATGCCTCGTGTTCATTGGGAGGCAACGGAACGCGTGGGAGCCAACCGGCTGGGTTGGAATGGAATGCGTGGTCGTGTTCATCGGGAGGGCTTGGACGGAACATGCGATGGAAACGAGGCGCGGCGTACTGCAGAACGGAGGAAACGGACCTCCTACATTCGGAACAGGGTCCTGTTGATCGAGAGGGGTCTGGCGTACCGCAAAACGAAGGAAACGGACCTCCCACGGTCGAAACGGGGGTCCTGTTGATCGGGAGGGGTGTGGCGTACCGTAAAATGGATGAAACGGACTTGTGTTGGAGCGCTACGGAAACGGGGGTCCTGTTCATCGCGAGGGGTGTGGCCTACCGCAAAACGGGACTCCACAGGATATTGTTCATCTCCACCGTCGACCTCCTCCAGCCTCCACGGGCTACTGTTCATCCACCGTCGACCTCCTCCAGCCTCCACTTGCGACTGTTCATCCACGGGCTCCTGTTCATCCAGCCTCCATCGCGCGCTACTCCACCGGCTACTGTTCAACCACTCCTCTCCATGGGCTATTGTTCAACCACCCCTCCACGGGCTACTGTTCATCCACCCCTCCACCGTCTACTGTTCATCCAG
>NC_057804.1:606327729-606438192 GCF_018294505.1 Triticum aestivum
AACGCTCACTGTTCATCTAGAGAGGCAGCATCGATTGGCTTCAGTTAGCAGCAGTAGCGAGGGAATCGCTCGATCGGGTTCAGTTAACAGCCATCGATCGATCGCTCGGGTTCAGTAATGCGTATCCTGCAGTGCAATCGCTCGGGTTCAGTTAGAGCCCAACGCTTCGCTCTGGTTCAGTTAGAGCCAACGCCTCGCACACACGCGCGTACCTTACGAGAGAAACGCGCATCGCTCGGCCCCCGACCTCCACCGTAACCGGGAACTCCCCGAAATTTTCCTCCCCCTCGCTTCTACCACGGTTTTTTTCGTCATGGACGGCCCAAAGAATGTCATGCAGCTGCGTCTCCGGCCCGCCCAGGACAAAAAGCCCATTTTCTATCATGATTTTTTGTCATAGAAGTAGGATCCCACCACATCTATGATGATACCGGGTTTTGTCACAATTATCGTCATAGAAGTGTCATATGTATGACAGAATTTTTTCGTTCGGCCCAAAATGTCACGGATGTGTCTTTTTTTTGTAGTGAAGTATAGGGGATCAGTTGTAGCCTCTTTCAATAACTAAGAGTGTCGAACCCAACGAGGAGCTAAAGGTAGAACAAATATTCCCTCAAGTTCTATCGACCACCGATACAACTCTACGCACGCTTAACGTTCACTTTGCCTAAAACAAGTATGAAACTAGAAGGACTTTGTAGGTGTTGTTGGATAGAATTGCAAGATAGTAGAAGGCACGTAAATAAAAAGTACGGGATGTTTAGATAAAGAAGCAATAAAGTAAATATAGCGAGTGTGGAAAAGTGGTTGTAGGAGTTGTGAAATTGTCCCTAAGCAATTGACTACTTTACTAGACCGATAGCAAGTTTTATGTGGGAGAGGCATAAGCTAACATACTTTCTCTTCTTGGATCATATGCACTTATGATTGGAACTCTAGCAAGCATCCACAACTACTAAAGATCATTAAGGTAAAACCCAACCATAGCATTAAAGTATCAAGTACCCATTATCCCATACGCCACAACCCCCTTACTCGGGTTTATGCTTCTGTCACTCAAGCAACCCACTATAAGCGAATCATGAACGTATTGCAACACCCTACAGCGGGAATCCCTCACGCTTGCGCGACATGGAGGGCACAATAGGACAACAACATAACCACAAGCAAATTAAACCAATCATAGCAGTTCACCAATTACCGATAGGACAATGAAAATCTACTTAAACATCATAGGATGGCAACACATCATTGGATAATAATATGAAGCATAAAGCACCATGTTCAAGTAGAGGGTACATCGGGTTGCGGGAGAGTAGACCGCTGAATATAGATGGGGGAAGGTGATGGAGATATTGGTGTAGATGACGGCGGTGTTGGTGTAGATCGCGGTGATGATGATGGCCCCAGGTGGTGTTCCGGCGCCACCGGAAGCGAGGGGGAGAGAGCCCCCCTTCTTCTTCTTCTTCTTCTTCTTCTTCCTTGACCTTCTCCTTAGATGGGAGAAGGGTTTCCCCTCTAGTCCATGGTCTCCATGGCGTGGGAGGGGCGAGAGCCCCTCCGAGATTGGATCTGTCTCTCCGTCTCTCTCTATTTCTGCGCTCTGGGATTCTGCCCTTTCACCGTTTCTTATATTCCCTAAGATTCGTAACTCCGATTGGATTGAAACCTTCACCATGATTTTTTCCCGAAAATTAGCTTTCTTGCGGCAAAAGAAGAGCAGTAACCGCCTTACGGGGTGCTCACGAGGGTCAGGGGCGCGCCCCCTGCCTCGTGGCCCCCTCGGGCACCATCTCGTGTTGATTCTTCTTCCCAAATATCACAAATATTCCAAAAATATTCTCCATTGGTTTTTATCCCGTTTGGACTCCGTTTGATATGGGTTTTCTGTGAAACATAAAACATGCAACAAACAGGAACTTGCACTGGGCACTGGATCAATATGTTAGTCCCAAAAATAGTATAAAAAGTTGCCAAAAGTATATGAAAGTTGAATAATATTGGCATGGAACAATCAAAAATTATAGATACAACGGAGACATATCAGGTAGTACCGCTGCAGCCTTTTCAGAACACCAAAACTACCACAACTTCTGCAAACGGACTCCGAATTCGATGAAACCAAGTTTGTTGGAAAGATAGCGACAAGGGCTAACACAATATTGATAGAAATAACAATAAGAAGGAAATTAGAAAAGGCCCATAGAAAATGGTGAGAACCCTTCTCAAATAAGACCGGTAAAAACTACAACACCGAAAACGCAATAGAAGAGGCATATGAAATCCGTTTTCAAAGTACTAGAGCTTGTCATAGAGATAACCACAAGCTCTAAAACCTCAAAACACAAAACAAATAAGAATCAAGAAATATGATGCAAGGATGCAATGGTTTGAGCTCTCGATGAACGATACGATCAAGCTACTCACTTGAGAGCCCCCCTTGATAGTACGACTATCGATCCTATAACCCGGTCTCCAAACTATCACCATGAGACCGATAAAATATAAAACCTATCAAGGGAAAATCTTTGCCTTGCACGAAGTCCACATGAGCTAGATGATGACGATCTTGACTCCCTCAAGTTGGACCACCTTTCTTGATTGTGTTTGCTCGATGAAGACTAGTTGATTTCTCCCCCATACTCACTATGGGTGAGCCACTCTTTGGCACATCTTCACAAGTCCATTGACACCATAATGGACGGCAAGCTACAAGCATGATTTCTCGTGATGCTCCACTTGAACTTGCACAACACAACCTTGATTTGATGTCATCCTCCATGGGTTGAGTGATATCTTCCTCTTGACGCAAGCCCATGAACACGTACCTAACCCCACATAGAACTCTCACATAGACCATGGGTTAGTACACAAAGCACAATGGACAATGTTTACCATACCATGGGATCACTTGATCCCTCTCGGTACATCTTCTACGTTTTGTGAGTTGATCAACTTGATTCACTCTTGACTTAGTCTTGATAAACCTTGAATCTTCCCAACTCTCTTCTTTTGGATGATGTCTTGAAGGTAAACATGAATGATTACACAATCTTCTTCTTCAAGACATGCTTGCAATAAGCTTAACACTCACATAACCAATCTTTGGATAATTCCTTAAGGGTGTGTTTGCTTTCTGTAATGGCATGGAACGTAATGGATCGGACCCATCCCAAGAGACCATTCTCGCGTTTGGCTTGCCGTAGGAACCGGAACCCACCAGTTCCCAGGAACGACATATTCGCTCATTATCCCGAACCGGGCAGTTCCTTGAAAATGAGAGGACCACGCAGAACGCCTCCACCCCGACTGTCATCCCCTTCCTCGTCTCTCCCGCCTCGGTGCGCCGCCAGCCGCCACACCGTAGTCTCTCTCCCCATCTGATCTGCGACGCCGCCAGCCACTCCCGCGTCTCCCCCTCTCCGGCGGCGCCACCCCCTCCCCAATCTTGCGCGCGCCGCCACCAGCAGCCCCACCGCGTGCGTCATGACTCGTGCCGGTCATGGAGGCCGGGCGCATGTGAGGTGTCCATCTTTGGTGGCCGCGAGTTCGCGCACATCGTTCTTTTGGTTTCACTCATCCCTCTCTGGTGCAGTGCCGGCGTGCGGGCTGGTGGCCGGCAGGGCATCGACAGGCAGTGTGCAGGTATGATGCAACCTCAGTGGTGCAGCAAACAACAATAATCAGGCAGTGTGCAGCGACAGGCAGTGTACAGGCACTAGGCAGCAACTCAGCGGCGCAGCAAACAACAACTATAAGCGGCAGCGACCAACAACAATCTCTAGTGTTATTACGATGCAACCTCTGATGATCACGTCACGTTCGTCATCCATTGATTTTTCCAATCATGTGATGTTGGCAGAACGATGAGTTTTGGCTACCTGAACTTTTGATTTGTTCTGCACTGCAGCGTCTAATGCACCGTTCAGCTTAATCAAGTATTTAGTATACGTTCAGTTTAGTTTTCTATCAAAATCTAATTCAGTGTGAATCGGTGTAATCAAATGAGATGAATAATTTTATTCCATTCCATTCCATTCCATCACTCAAACCAAACACCGAAATGTAATCATTCCATTCCTCGCTATTGCTCCTACCAAACATAAAGATGGAACCGACCCGTTCTGGTGGAATGGAACCATGCCATTCCGTTACACTTCGTTCTCGAACCAAACACACCCTAATAGCACCTTGGTCAACTCATAAACTCCTTGAAACCAACACATGGACTTCAAGAAGAGCTTATGGACAAATCCTTCAAATATAACTCAATGAAACCATTAGTCCATAGAGAGTGTCATCAATTACCAAAACCACACATGGGGGCACCGCATGTCCTTTCAGACGAGGAGGCGCTCGCGACGCTGCTGGAGGAGGAAGCCGATGCCGACGCCCAGGACGAAGAGCATCTCATGGTCGTCGCCGCCCTGGCCAGCCTACTCGCGAGCAATGCAAAGCCGCAGCGAGGTGGCTCGGCGCTGGCCGACTCAAGGCGAAGCAGAGGCATCGACTGGAAGGCTATTGCTTGGTCTACTCCGACTACTTCATCGACGCTCCACTTCACGGTGACAAAGTATATCAACGCCGTTATTGGATGAGCCGAAAGCTCTTCCTCAGAATTGTGAATTCCATCTGGGAGTTCGGCAGTTACTTCAAGTGCAAGAAGGATTGCACCAGCACACTTGGATTCACCTCACTCCAGAAGTGCATGACAACTATGACGATGCTTGCATACGAAGCTCCCGGTGATTCACTTGAATACTATGGGCGCACGGCCGAGTCCACGACCATTGAGTGTTTCTACAAGTTTTACAGGGCAGTGGCAGTAGTGTTTGGATCGCAATACTTGCGATCACCCAATGCTGAAAACACTGCTCGGATCCTAGCACAGAATGCAGCAAGAGGATTTCCTGGGATGCATGCATTGGAAATGGTCATACAAATGGATGCATGCATTGGAAATGGACTGCATGCATGCATTGAAAACATTGGAAATGGATGCATGCATTGGAAACATTGGAAATATTTCCTGGGATGCATGCGAAATATTGGAAACATCGGAAAACATTGGAAATGGATGCATGCATTGGAAATGGACTGCATGCATTGGAAATGGAAAAACTATCCAGTATCTTGGCAGGGGATGTACAAAGGCGCCAAAGGCGGTTGCAGTGTGGTACTTTAGGCAGTGGCCACACACAACCTCTGGATTTTGCACTCCTTCTTTGGTATGCCAGGAACTAACAATGACATCAACGTACTGCAGTGCTCCCCTGTCTTTGTCAAGCTTGTTGAAGGTCATTCTCCTCTGATGAACTTTGAGGTTAATAGGCGACACTACAACAAGGGATACTACCTAGCAGATGGCATCTATCTGAGATGGTCCACATTTATGAAGACTATTTCAAACCCTGTGCCAGGAGGCAAGAACTCTCACTTTGCGAAGGTTCAGGAGGCTTGCAGGAAGGATGTCGAGCGGGCATTTGGTGTGCTCCAATCTCGATTTGCCGTTGTCCGGTATCCCATTCAGACCTGGTTGAAAGATCAAATGTGGGAGATCATGACTTGCTGTGTCATCTTGCACAACATGATCATTGGGAGCGAGCGGGAAGAACCAGTGTTTGACACTGAACCATATTACATGCAGGGTCCTCTTGCCCAAGTTGATCATCACCTACCGGCAATCTGGACGGCCTTCCTCAATATGCGTGAGGAGTTCCGAGACCCATTGGTGCATCAACAACTGCAACAGGATCTGGTGGAGCACCTATGGAGGCTCAAGGGCAACGCCTAGCTCAACGTGTGATGAAATATGAGTTTTATTTGTTGAACTATATAATTTGTATTGAACTATTTGTTGTTGAACTATTTGATTTCTATTGATTTCCTGTGATGAACTATGTGATAAAAAATAGCTTCTGTTGAATTTGTGCCGAAGCACGACAAATATGGGCCGACATTGGCCAATTTTGCGCTGAAAGTGGGCTGAAAAGTGGGCAAATTTACGCCAAAAGTGGGCCGAAATCGACGCCTGGGGGCAGCGGCTGGGAACCTGATCGCCCCCACGCTGATTTTAGCGCTGGTTCACCCCCAGGCGGCGATATTTCAAGCCCTCGGGGGGCGAACAACTGAAGATGCTCTTAGTATTGTACTCCCTCCGTTCGGAATTAGTTGTCGCAGAAATGGATGTATCTAGATGTATTTTAGTTCTAGATACATCCATTTTCGAGACAAGTAATTCCGAACGAAGGAAGTAGATGTTAATATTACAAAGTTTGTCAAACTTTCTTTAACCAAATTTTATATACAGACTAAAAAAACCCGAAGGAAGTACCTTTTTCCCCTCGCTATAAGAAAAAGATTTAATTCTACAATGTTTCTTTTGCAGAAGTTTCAATCAAAATTAAGTACACAAGATAAAAAGAATTTCCCCCAATTATCGTAAATTTCAAGATGATATGCCGGCTCAGTCCTTCGGAGGTGCTCATAGGGGTAGGGTGTGCATGTGTGCGTTCATAGGGGTGAGTGTATGCGCGTGTATATGAGCGCTTGTGTCTGTTACTGATGTTCAAAAAAAATTTAAGTACACAAGATAAAATGAATTTCCCCCAATTATTTCGAATGCACATAAGACAAACTTGTGGGCATCAAATAAACGAAACTAAAACGGAAATCTTATCTGGCTGATGTTCGGTGGGTAAGGGATGGCAAACGAACCACTTTCGATGGCAGTTTTAGTTCTGAGACGAGATCAAACAACAGCAGTTTTAAAAAAAGAAAATCCCTTCTCTGACAGAAAACTGCCATGTCAATCCGAAGAAACTATCGTTCCCAAATGCTACCCTTTTGGCGAACGTTCGCCAGCTAAGGGGTCCAATTTAAAAGGGTGACATCCCTTAAAACCCCCTGGGCGCATCTTCCTGCGCGCCCCAACTAAACCCTAACCCCCACAACCACTCCCCCCTCCCACGCCGCCGGCGGCCGGGCGCCATGGTGAAGGCCTACCTCCGCTACGAACCGGCGCTCTCCTTCGGCGTGGTCGCCTCCCCGGAGTCCAACGTCGTCCACGACCCCTCCGGCCGCCGCCTCCTCGCCGCCGCCCTCGACCGCTTCGCCGCCTGGGACCTCAAGCGCGGCCTCCCCTCCGCCACCTTCACCCCCTCTTCCTCCTCCGCCTCCCTCGCCGTCTCCTGCGTCGCCTCCTCCCCTGCCGCTGCTTCCGCCTCCGCTTCCTCGGTAATACCGCTGCCGCTGACCGTCCCCCCTCTCCCGCCTCGCCTGAAATCCGCCCCCTTTCCTGCTTACCACGTTTCTGAATGAGCTGGCCTGATTTTGTTGCGGTGTTGGTTTGCTCAGGTTGCGAGTGGCCATGCCGATGGGAGCATCAGGCTGTGGGACGCCGAGACCGGCGCCTGCGAGGCGACGCTCCACGGCCACCGCTCTGCTGCTTCCGCCCTACGCTTCGCTCCCTCTGGCGCTGTCCTCGCCTCCGGCAGCAAGGACTGCGATGTCATCCTCTGGGACGTCGTTGCACAGGCCGGCCTCTTCCGACTCCGTGGCCACCGTGATCAGGTTTGGATATGGTTTCAGGCCTCTCTGTGACTCCATTCGTCGATGTAGCCCAGTAATGTTAATTTGGGGATCACTTGCTGTAGGTAACTGATTTACTGTTCCTGGATTCGGGTAAGAAGCTGGTGACCTGCTCCAAGGACAAGTTTATCCGGGTCTGGGACCTCGATACACAGCATTGCCTTCAAATTGTAGGAGGCCACCACAGCGAGATATGGTCGATGGATGTTGATCCTAGCGAGAAGTTTTTGGTGTCTGGCTCTGCCGATCCAGAGCTCCGGGTGTTTAGAATCAGGCAATCAGCTGAAGAGGGTGAAGACTGGAACAAATGGGATGCACTCAAGCTGTTTGGCGAGATTCCGAGGCAGAGCAAAGAAAGAATTCAGACCATTAGGTTCAATAAGGACGGCAGTCTTGTGGCATGCCAGGTGGCAGGGAAAACTGCTGACATCTATCGGATTCTTGATGAAACAGAGGCGACACGGAAGGCCAAGAGGCGGCTGCACAGGAAGAAGGAGAAGGCTTCAGCGAAAGCTGCGGCAGCGGAAGGGAATGGTAGCGTTATAGATCCTTCGCCAGCTCAAGACTCTCAGAATCCCACTGTTGTGGTCACTGATGTATTTAAGCTACTCCAAGTCTTGCGGACCAGCAAGAAAATTTGCTCTCTTGCATTTTCTCCAAGCAATCCACCAAAAGGCTGCCTTGCGACCTTGTCTTTGTCTCTGAACAATAACGTGCTTGAGACATACTCGGTGGATAGCGAGAAGGTGTCTAAGATGTACTCAGTTGAGATACATGGGCATCGTTCTGACATCAGGAGTCTTGCGCTTAACTCAGAGGACAACCTCCTGATGTCAACTAGTCACAATGCTGTTAAGATCTGGAATCCTAGTACAGGTGACTGTCTTCGGACTGTTGACTCTGGATATGGGTTGTGCAGTGCATTTGTTCCTGGGAATCGGTATGGCCTTATCGGTACAAAGACTGGTACCTTGGAGATTATTGATATTAATAGTGGGAACTCAATTGATGTAATCGAAGCTCATGCTGGTTCCATACGATCGATTGTACTCATTCCAGATGATGATGGAACTGTTAATGCACGGGGTTTTGTCACTGGAAGTGCTGATCATGATGTCAAGTTCTGGGAATACCAGTTAGTGCAGAAATCTGATTCGGTGAGTCTTCTGTCTATTATTTATGTTGTCTATCGAAGTAATTGTGCACTGAATAACATTTTGATATTTCATGATTTTCTCTTATTTTTATATCTTTTTTACCACCAGTTTTATGAAATCAGTCGTCCACATGAAGATATGTCATTACTAATTTCCTAATTTAGCTGCTAGTATGTAAAATCATGTGGCTGCTCGTCCCATCTGTTTTTCATGTCGATACCGTTGGTGTCTGTAGTTCTAACCATGAATTAAATAAGTCCAGGCTTCTGTGTCTCAAGTACTATTCGTTATTTGTATAGCACTCTCAAAATATTTGTGTGTTTCCAAGAATACTTCTGTATCTCAAAACTGCTCTGCTAAAAGGCTTGTGGATTGAAATGTGTCCTATGAAATTCTTGTGTTCGAAATTGGGATTAAAATTTATCTGCAAATGTTTACAATGTTATTCCTTTGTTCCAGGACACAAAGCATCTGAGTGTAACAAATGTGAGAACCTTGAAAATGAATGATGATGTCCTTGCAGTGTCCATTGGTCCAACTGGGAAGCATATTGCTGTTGCTCTTTTGGATTGCACAGTGAAGGTTGTATTCTTATACTCATTATTATGATCATGTCTTGAGCTTTGGATCCCCCCTCCAACCCCCTTCCTCACGCACAGAAGAAATTCAGCATCACCTCTTAGAATCAATGTATTTTAACCACATGTCTGATAGTTGGAGTGCACAGTATCAAGTCGACATACACATTAGTGAATATCTGTTTACTTGTGCTTTTCATTTTGCTAATTCATTTGAGCCAAACCTTTCTGTGCTTGTATGAGGTGATCTGTCGTTCTCTTCTAATATTACTTTGTAACACTAGTTTTTAAACATAAAGCATGGATAGCTATCTTTGTATTTGTTTCACTGACAATCATTTCTGCTGACATGTGTAAAGAAAGGAAATATAAATGACTTTTTTTTGAGTTGACAAGAAATATTATTGAAACATACTCTCTTGCTAACTTCGCGATATTTAGAGCACAATCAGCTAAAAGAAAGATACGGGACACATGCTATTTGCTAGGTGTTCATGTCAACCATTGTACCTGAACAGTTAAATTTGCTTTGGATTTGTAGAATTATGAGTGGTTTATTATAGTTGCAAGCTAGATACTACTCCTAATGCAGTTGTTACCTAGTCAAATGCTCAGACCAGTTCTGAGCTGCAAAATGTTAAGTACTCAACTTGTCATGATTTCCCTGAGATGCTAATTGGCATCCTGCAAAATTGTAGCAATGGAAAAGCGATCTAGAAACAAGTCTGGCTTCAATCATTGCTTTCCCTAATATTTCATATTTTATGCAGGTCTTCTTTCTGGACACACTAAAGTTTTGTCTTTCACTTTACGGGCACAAGCTTCCAGTCCTCTGCATGGACATATCATCCGATGGAGCTCTAATAGTTACTGGTTCCGCAGACAAAAATCTGAAGATTTGGGGTATGGATTTTGGTGACTGCCATAAATCTATATTTGCCCACACAGACAGGTCCTTTCTCGTCTTTTTGTTTTATCTTATGCTCTGAATAGTGGCAGAACCCTTACATGTTTTTTTTTCTCACTTGCAGTGTCATGGATGTTAAGTTTGTTCCTAAAACTCATTACATGTTCAGCGTGGGGAAAGATCGTACTGTGAAGTATTGGGATGCTGATAAATTTGAGCTTTTGTTAACACTTGAAGGTCACCATGCTGAAGTTTGGTGCCTTGCGATTAGCAGTCGTGGTGATTTTATCGTAACAGGCTCCCACGATCGTTCTATTCGGCGTTGGGATCGTACCGAAGAACAACTTTTCATTGAGGTATTCTTTGAATTGGTTTGAATGAAGTTTCAATGTTGAGTATTTGCTTGTGTCTGTAATTTTATATATCACCCCAGAGATTTGTCTTCTAAATCTAGACTCCCCTCCCCACATCCACCAAAATTTGCAGGAAGAGAGGGAGAAAAGATTGGAGGAAACTTTTGAGGCTGATTTAGACAATGCGGTTGAAGATAGATATGGGCAGAAAGATGATGCTCCTGATGAGGGTTCTGTGGGTGTTCCCGGTAAGAAAACAAAAGAGACAGTAACTGCTACTGATGCAATTATTGACGCACTTGACACTGCCGAGGAAGAAGAAAAACGTCTTAATGAGCAGCAGGTAGTGTTCGTGTGCATTAACAAACATTAAATTTACCAAATGGGCATTAATGCCAGCTGTATATTTTATGATTTTCAGGAGTCGCAAAACAATGGGGAGGGCACTAAATCTAAGCCTAATGTTATAATGCAAGGGCATTCACCATCAGAATATGTTCTGAATGCAGTGTCAAGTGTCCGCCCAAATGACTTGGAACAAGCCCTTCTGGTAAGATTTTTGTTATTTTGTTATGGATTGCCATTTTTTAAATTTATCTTGCCCAAATTCATGATGGGCTACAGCCTTTTGAGTCCACATCATTTGTTCATTGTGAAGTAGACCTGTATATACTAATATAGTATGCATGACCTTCATGTAAGAAAGCTTCCCCTTCTGATCCTTGCTTGTGTGTTTGTTATCTTGTTGAGATCAAAGTTGAATATTAAAAAATACAGAAAAGATATCGCCACTTGTGCATCATAGTTCAGTCGAGTGTCTTCCAGTTAGAGGCTTAGAGCTCTGAATTTTCATGATGAGCTTCTTCAGTTAGGAATTCAGTTCTCATGATGTGCCTTCTAGTCAGAGCTCTGTTTTTTCATGATGAGCTTCTTCAGTTAGGAATTCAGTTCTCATGATGTGTCACTAGGCAAATTGATTTTTTTTTGCATACAATCATTTGTCACTTGATAACATATTTGTGTTTTCTTTTTTACCATTGAGCAGTCATTGCCATTCTCAGATGCACTAAAGCTTATGGCTTACTTGAAGGAGTGGTCTCTGATCCCTTTGAAGGTACACTGATATTGATACTTTGATATTTAATCCTAGTGATGTACTCCCTCCGTCCCATAATATAAGATGTTTTTTGACACTACACTAGTATCAAAAAACGTCTTACATTATGGGACGGAGGGAGTATTAACTTGCAAAATTCCTTTGCATCCTTCATATCGGATCCTCACATTTCCGCATCAAATATGCGTTCTATTTCTGTTGATTATAACTCTATATGATATTCATGCTGTCCTCTTGGAGTTGTATCCAGGACACACATAACCTAAGTTTGATTTGTGTAGTGCACGCTTGCTAAGTTTTAGGCTTTTTAGACATGGTATTGGTTGCTGATTTGCTGCCTGAAGGTTGCCCAACCTGCTGCAGATTTCACTCAATAACTTGATATGCACACACCCTGATCTCTTCGTAACCTTGCAGGTTGAGCTTGTCTGTAGGGTTTGCCTTGTGCTGCTTCAAACGCATCACAACCAGTTAACTACTACACCAGCTGCAAGATCCATACTGACAGAACTGAAGTATATTCTTTACGGTAGAGTTAAGGTAAATAACTCGCAATCACTTCTTTTAACAATCCTAGAGCACACCCTTATTTGATTTTCACATCCTCCAGGACTGCAAGGATACCATAGGTTTCAATCTCGCCGCGATGGATCATATAAAGGTAAGATGCCATCTTCATCTTTTTAACACTTTAGCATGACCAGGCCTTGACTTCTGAGGGATTTATTGCACGCACGCCGTCTTTCAGGAACTGTTGACGATGAGATCAGATGCGCCGTTCCGGGACGCCAAGGCGAAGCTCATGGAGATCAGGCAGGAGCAGTCGAAGCGGTCGGATAGGTCGGATGGCGGCGAGAAAAGGAAAAAGAAGAAACCCAAGCCGTCTGTACATAGCTGATCATGGATCTGTCTGTTTTTACTCAACTGTTGTAGCGTATACGCACCACACTGGGTTATCGCGTTCATTCCATGCTGTCATGAGCACAGCGCAATTTTGAGATATCTGCGTGTGGGCCAATGTTAATTGGCGGTTTCCTGCTAGAGAAACAATGTGTAACCTCCCTCTTTTAGATCAGATAGCCAAGGCTTTGTCAGACCTTCCTTTTTTTTATGCTTTCATAAATTGCAGCATCCCTAGCTTTCAGAAATTCAAAATTTTAAAAAAATTCAAAGCATTTGAAGTGTTAAACTTCTGGAAAGGAATTCAAAATTCTAGAATTTGGAACCTAAAAAAAATCCAACATCAGAAAATGCCAAGTTTTACTAGTATTTTAGAAATCCAACTTTTAGAGAACAGAAAAGTTAAATGGGGAATCACATTTTCCCCGCTCCCCTTCCCCCCCTGACTCGCGACGCCTTCCACTCACGGGTTAGTGATGCGCCACCTCCATCTCGGCGCTCCTCCAACAGCCCCAGCCTTGACGACGCTTCTCCTCGCCGTGGCGCACACAGCCGCATCCTTCGTCTTCCTGCTGCTCTCCCTCCATGCCACATCCCCCGCCGAGGCCTTGTCTTCCCGCTGCTCTCCCTCCATGCCACATCCCCCGCCGAGGCCTTGATATTATGCCATGCGTGCGCCATTGGCGCCAAACTCCGAGGAGAGGCGGGGCTGCGGCCACCACATTGTGGACACATGTGACGACGAGGACGACTCGGGCGAGACGAGTCCAATTTGGAACGAGCGCCTTCCTCCTCTGAGAACACAAAGAAAAAAAAAGAGTATCACACTTACAAGTTGGTTCCACGAGGTGAAAGAAATATGGAAGTTGCAGTTCTGGAGCGTCATGCACCTCGCCTCTCCATAAATTTTGAGGCCGTGGATACAGAGCATGGGCTAGAGTTGCTCTAACGGCCCCAGCCCCGACGACGCTTCTCCTCGCTGTGGCGCACACAGCCGCCTCCTTCGTCTTCTGCTTCACCTCGCTGTGGCGCACGGTTGCATTCCGTTTGCATTCCGTCCGGTTGATTCTTAAATGCACGTATCCACATCGCTGCTTTCCGTTTGATTCTTAAATACACGTATTCACATCCGTGTACCACATCTCGGCGCTCCTCCAACAGCCCCAGCCCTGGCGACGCTTCTCCTCGCACGTATCCACATCGCCGTGGCACACGGTTGCATTCTGTTTGCATTCCGCTGCTTCACCTCGCTGTGACGCTTCTCCTGCCGCCGCCGCTTTGCATTCCGGTTGCTTGATGTTGAGCCGGAGCACCTTGGCATTCTTGTAACGAAGCCAACGAGCGTCAGTCTCCTACCTTCGCTAGTGAGCAACAAAAGACAATGATGAAGGAGATTCATGAGGTGCTCCTTCTCTGCATCGACCCCCGATTGTCCGTGGTGCCGGTGTGAGGGCAATGCAATCGCTTCCAACGCCCTCTTCCTAGCTCGATGCCTCTCGCAGTGGGCGGCGTGCCTCCGATTTGGGAGTCCACGGTGCCGGCGGCGAAGGCACAAGCACTCACCTCCCGTGAGGAGCAGTTTTCAAAGTGGCAGGAGGGCGTCGGGTCAGCGGAGCAGAGCAGGCTGAGTGCGCGATGCTGCACACGGCACAGGACTAGCCGGCGCTAGCTTCCGCGCCGCACTACTGGGCGACAGGTGGCAGAGCGGAGCCCGAGCTACCTCCCATCACTAGAAAACATGGCTTTGGTTCAGGCCTGGCCAGCCCATTAGTCCCGATTCAGCCCAGAACCGGAACCCATGAAGACATTGGTCCCGGTTCGTGAGGCCATAGGGCCTGCTGGGCCTCGTGGGGGCATTGGTCCCGGTTCGTCTGACCCCTTTGGTCCCGGTTGGTGGGACGAACCGGGACCACCCACCAACCGGGACCAATGGGCCTCGCTCCTGGCCCACCACTATTGGTCCCGGATGGTGGCTTGAAACTGGAACCAAAGGGTGTCCTTTAGTCCCGGTTCCAGCCATGAACCGGGACCAATGTGATGCCTATATAGACCCCCTCGCCGACGAGCAGAGCACTCCACACTGCTCTGTTTTTTCTGGCTGGCGAGGGAGGGCTTTGTGGTGCTCTAGCTCACCTCTTATGCACATGAGGTGTTCGATGGAATGCCCGAGCCACACTACTTAAGCTTTCTCCTCTGCAAGCTCGACCTCCAAGCTCCATTTTCCTCAATATTTTTCTAGGTTTAGCGGTCCATCCCGTCCCGTCCCCGTCTTCACCGCCGTCGATCGCCCGCGCCGATCTCGTCGCCGGCACCACCGTGATGAGCCTCTTGTTCTTATCTTCTTTCTGAAAGGAATTTTTTTTCTTACTTATATGTTTAGATAGATACTTGTATAATTTTCTTACTTTTATTATTGCTTCTTATTATATAGTGCGATGGTTTTGGTATCCACCCCCGTCGGCCCTCGTCCTGTCTATGATTCGGATGTGGTATATATTATCTTTTATAACTATTTGATTTATCTATTGTTTATGACAATTATGCAGACCAACGTGACATAGATTTTATTTATCTAGAAGGTATGTGAACGGGAAATTCTAACCGACCCTATTGTCAAGAGGTTAAATTTAGTTGAAGAAGAAAACAATTACTTGAAGGAAAAAATAAAAAAATTGAGGAGGAGAAGATGATATTGGAGTTGCATGTTGCGGATGTCATCGATGATCACAAAATCAAGATGGATGCAATGCGCTTGAAGATTAGAACGATTAGAAAATATTCCATTCATACTGAGATTTGGTATCATTATGCCGTTGGATCAATTATTACCTTGGTTGCGATTATGACCGCATTTTTTCGCATTGAAATATTTTACATAGTTTCAATGTATGGTTTAATTAGATGCTCTGGAGAGCTATATGTTGTTCAATGAGAACTATGTATGTACTTTGGTTTTAATGTGATGATAAACTTCTATTAATTTGGTCACTTAATTATCTATTCATGATGTTCTGTAATGGTTTTTGACACACTTAATTATATATAATGCACGCAGATGAACCGACAATGGATGTACGGTGACAGACACACCTCCAAGTACATTAAGGGCGTGCATAATTTTCTCGAAGTGGCTGAGGCAAACAAGCAGAATGGTTTTATGTGTTGTCCATGCCCTATATATGGGAATACGAAGTCTTACTCTGACTCGAAAAACCCTTCACACACACCTTCTTTATAAGGGTTTCATGCCACACTATAATGTTTGGACCAAGCATGGAGAAATAGGGGTTATGATGGAAGACAACGAAGAAGAAGAGGACGATGACAACTATGTGCCTCCTGAATATGGTGATGCTGCAACAGGGGAAACTGTTGAAGATCAAGAGGAACCATACGATGTGCCCGATGATGATCTCCGCCGGGTCATTGTTGATGCAAGGAGACAATGCGAAAGTGAAAAGGAGAAGCTGAAGTTTGATCACATGTTAGAGGATCACAAAAAAGGTTTGTACCCCAATTGCGAAGATGTCAACACAAAGCTCGGTACCATACTGGAATTGCTGCAGTGGAAGACAGAGAATGGTGTGCCTGACAAAGGATTTGAGAAGCTATTGAAAATATTAAAGAAGAAGCTTCCAAAGGATAACGAATTGCCCGACAGTACGTATGCAACAAAGAAGGTTGTATGCCCTCTAGGATTGGAGGTGCAGAAGATACATGCATGCCCTAATGACTGCATCCTGTACCGTGCTGCGTACGAGGATTTGAACGCATGCCCGGTATGCGGTGCATTGCAGTATAAGATCAGACGAGATGACCCTGGTGATGTTGACGGCGAGCGCCCCAGGAAGAGGGTTCCTGCCAAGGTGATGTGGTATGCTCCTATAATACCATGGTTGAAACGCCTGTTCAGAAATAAAGAGCATGCCAAGTTGATGCGATGGCACAAAGAGGACCGCAAGAAAGACGGGAAGTTGAGAGCACCTGCTGACGGGTCGCAATGGAGAAAAATCGAGAGAAAGTACTAGGAGGAGTTTGCAGGTGACGCAAGGAACGTATGGTTTGGTTTAAGAGTGGATGGCATTAATCCTTTTGGGGAGCAGAGCAGCAATCACAGCACCTGGCCCATGACTCTATGTATCTATAACCTTCCTCCTTGGCTGTGCATGAAGCGGAAGTTCATTATGATGCCAGTTCTCATCCAAGGCCCTAAGCCGGCAACGACATTGATGTGTACCTAAGGCTATTAGTTGAAGAACTTTTATAGCTGTGGATTGGAAACGGTGTACGCGTGTGGGATGAACATAAATAGGAGGAATTTGACCTGCATGCGTTGCTGTTTGTCACCATCAATGATTGGCCTGCTCTCAGCAACCTTTTAGGACAGACAAACAAGGGATACCACGCATGCACGCATTGCTTAGATGACACCGAAAGTATATACCTGCACAAATGCAGGAAAAATGTGTACCTGGGGCATCGTCGATTCTTTCTGACCAACCATCAATGTCGAAAGAAAGGCAAACATTTCAAAGGCGAGGTAGATCACCGGAAGAAGCCTGCCATGCGTACCGGTGATCACGTACTTGCTATGGTCAATGATTTAAAAGTAATCTTCGGAAAGGGTCCTGGCGGACTATATGTTCCGAATGATGCTGAG
Organism: Triticum aestivum; assembly: GCF_018294505.1. Lineage (NCBI taxonomy): Eukaryota > Viridiplantae > Streptophyta > Magnoliopsida > Poales > Poaceae > Triticum > Triticum aestivum. The sequence goes on from NC_057804.1 coordinate 606,344,992, forward strand.
GGACACGCACCCATGTGGAAGAATAAATCTATATTTTGGGACCTACCCTACCGGAAAGACCTAGAGGTCTGTTCTTCAATCGACGTGATGCACGTGATGAAGAACCTTTGCGTGAACCTGCTAGGCTTCTTGGGCGTGTATGGGAGGACAAAAGATACACCAGAGGCACGGGAGGACCTGCAACGTTTGCACGAAAAAGATGGCATGCCTCCAAAGCAGTATGAAGGTCCTGCCAGGTACACTCTTACCAAAGAAGAGAAGGAAATCTTCTTTGAATGCCTGCTCAGTATGAAGGTCCCGTCTGGCTACTCGTCGAATATAAAGGGAATAATAAATATGACAGAGAAAAAGTTCCAGAACCTAAAGTCTCATGACTGCCATGTGATTATGACGCAACTGCTTCTGGTTGCATTGAGGGGGCTTCTACCGGAAAACGTTCGATTAGCCATTGTGAAGCTATGTTCATTCCTCAATGCAATCTCTTAGAAGGTGATCGATCCAGATATCCTACCAAGGTTAAGGAGTGATGTGGCGCAATATCTTGTCAGTTTCGAGCTGATGTTCCCACCATCCTTCTTCAATATCATGACGCACGTCCTAGTTCATCTAGTCGACGAGATTGTCGTTCTGGGCCTTGTATTTCTACACAATATGTTTCCCTTTGAGAGGTTCATGGGAGTCCTAAAGAAATATGTCCGTAACCGCGCTAGGCCAGAAGGAAGCATCTCCATGGGCCATCAAACAGAGGATGTCATTGGGTTTTGTGTTGACTTCATTCCTGACCTTAAGAAGATAGGTCTCCCTCAATCGTGGTATGAGGGGAGACTGAGTGGAAAAGGCACGCTAGGAGGGGACTCAATAATATGTAGGGACGGGCATTCTTGGTCTCAAGCACACTACACGGTTCTATAGAATTCTACCTTGGTGACTGATACCTCACCATCGTATCTACTTTTCCAAACACTTTTGCCCTTGTTTTGGACTCTAACTTGCATGATTTGAATGGAACTAACTCGGACTGACGCTGTTTTCAGCAGAACTGCCATGGTGTTATTTTTCTGCAGAAATAAAAGTTCTCGGAATGTCCTGGAAATCCATGGAGCAACTTTTCAGAATTAATAAAAAATACTGGCGAAAGAAATAGCGTCAGGGGGCCCACACCCTGTCCACGAGGGTGGGGGGCGCGCCCCCTCCCCCTGGGTGCGCCCCCTGCCTCGTGGGCCCCCTGGACGTCCACCGACCTCAACTCCAACTCCATATATTTGCTTTCGTGGAGAAAAAAATCAAAGATAAAGATTCATCGCGTTTTACGATAAGGAGCCACCGCCAAGCCCTAATCTCTCTTGGGAGGGCTGATCTGGAGTCCGTTCGGGGCTCCGGAGAGGGGGGTTCATCGCCATCGTCATCATCAACCATCCTCCATCACCAATTTCATGATGCTCACCGCCGTGTGTGAGTAATTCCATCGTAGGCTTGCTGGACGGTGATGGGTTGGATGAGATTTACCATGTAATCAAATTAGTTTTGTTAGGATCTGATCCCTAGTATCCACTATGTTCTGAGATTGATGTTGCTATGACGTTGCTATGCTTAATGCTTGTCACTAGGGCCCGAGTGCCATGATTTCAGATCTGAACCTATTATGTTTTCATGAATATATGTGAGTTCTTGATCCTATCTTGCAAGTATATAGTCACCTATTATGTGTTATGATCCGACAACCCCGAATTGACAATAATCGGGATACTTCTCGGTGATGACCGTAGTTTGAGGAGTTCATGTATTCACTATGTGTTAACGCTTTGGCCCGGTACTCTATTAAAAGGAGGCCTTAATATCCCTTAGTTTCCATTAGGACCCCGCTGCCACGGGAGGGTAGGACAAAAGATGTCATGCAAGTTCTTTCCCATAAGCAAGCATGACTATATTCGGAATACATGCCTACATTACATTGATGAACTGGAGCTAGTTCTATGTCACCCTATGTTATAACTATTACACGAGGAATCACATCAGACATAATTATCCATCGCTGATCCAATGCCTACGAGCTTTTCACATATTGTGCTTTGCTTATTTACTTTACCGTTGCTATTGTTACAATTACCACAAAACTGCTACCGTTACTTTTGCCACTGTTACCATTACTATCATACTACTTTGCTACTAAACACTTTGCTGCAGATACTAAGTTATCCAGGTGTGGTTGAATTGACAACTCAACTGCTAATACTTAAGAATATTCTTTGGCTCCCCATGTGTCGAATCAATACATTTGGGTTGAATACTCTACCCTCGAAAACTGTTGCGATCCCCTATACTTGTGGGTCATCAAGACTATTTTCTGGCAGCGTTGCCGGGGAGCATAGCTCTATTCTTTGAGTCACTTAGGATTTATATCTGCTGGTCACTATGAAGAACTTGAAAGACGAAAGAACTAAGATTTATCCCTCAACTACGAGGGGAGGTAAGGACGTGCCATCTAGCTCTGCACTAGATTCTCCTTCTGTTATGAGTAAGCTTGTGACACCTAAACCTGCCTCTGCTATTAATTCTGATATGTCGCATGTTGTTGATGATGCCACTTCTGCTATGCATGATAGTTATGATGAAACTACTTCTATGCTTGATACTACTGTGCCATTAGGTGAATTTCTTGATGAACAACTTGCTAGGGCTAGAGAGAACAAAATTATTGAAAATGAAATTATTGAAGATAGTGGTGATCAAGGTTCTCCCCCTAAGTATGAATTGCCTGTTGTTCCTGAGGGTTATGTTATGGATGAAGAAACTGCTAGAGATTTTCTTGCTTGCAATGATAGATCTGATCTTAAGAAGCTATTAGCTAAACTGAAATAGAAAACTCTAAATGCTAGAATGAAATATGACCCTACTTTTGCTACTTCACCTATCTTTGTTACTGTGAAGGATTATGAATTCTCTGTTGATCCTGAGATAATTACTTTAGTTGAATCTGATCCTTTTTATAGCTATGAATCTGAAACTGTTATGGCACATCTTACTAAGCTAAATGATATAGCCACCCTGTTCACTAATGATGAGAAATCTCGCTACTATTATATCCTTAAGATATTTCCATTCTCATTAAAGGGTGATGCTAAAACTTGGTTTAATTCTCTTGATCCTGGTTGTGTGCGTAGTCCCCAGGATATGATCTATTATTTCTCTGCTAAATATTTCCCTGCTCATAAGAAACAAGCTGCTTTAAGGGAAATATATAATTTTGTGCAAATGGAAGAAGAGAGTCTCCCACAAGCTTGGGGGAGGCTTCTCCGATTACTTAATGCTTTGCCCGATCACCCTCTTAAGAAAAATGAAATACTTGATATCTTTTATAATGGACTAATCGATGCTTCCAAGGACCACTTGGATAGTTGTGCTGGTTGTGTTTTCAGGGAAAGAACAGTCGACCAAGCTAAATTACTATTGAATAATATGTTGACTAATGAAAATAATTGGACTCTTCCTGAGCCAATTCCTGAGCCAATTGAGCCAACTCCTGAGCCTACTCCTAAACCAACTCCGAAGAAGAGGGGCATTCTATTTCTCAGTCCCGAAGATATGCAAGAGGCAAAGAAATCTATGAAAGAAAAATGTATTAAAGCTGAAGATGTTAAGAATTTACCTCCCGTTGAAGAAATACATTGTCTTAATATACCTCCTATTGAAGAAACACACGGTCTTGATAACCCGTCACAGGTAGTAAAGGTAAATTCTCTCTATAGATATGATAAAGTTGAAATCTCGTCTACTAAATTTGCTAGCCCATGCTTGGATGAATTTGATGACTTTATGGCTAGACAAGAAAACTTTAATGATTATGTTGGTAGAGAATTAAAGAGTAATGTCGGATTTAGGGTTCCGGCAGACCCTTGAGGTTCGAACACTGGGGTGCGCGCGGAGGTTTCGCCTTCTACCTACCTGTTCCTCACCGAGTCGCTGGGATCTAAACTGCGAGAAGAACAACACAAGAGACGCAGGGTTTATATTGGTTCAGGCCACCATGGTGGTGTAATACCCTACTCCAGTGTGTGGTGTGGTGGATTGCCTCTTGGGCTGATGATGAACAATACAAGGGAGAACAGCCTCGCGAGGGCCTGTTCTTGCGGTGGTGTTGTCCCTTTGGAGGGGTTGATTCTCGATACCTAGATACTATGGTGGCTAGTACTATTTATAGGCAAAGGCCCTGGGCCTCTTCCCAAATATTGAGCGGGTAGGGCGCCAACAATTGGCCATTTTGAAGGGGAACATCTGGTACACTTATCCTGACTAAAGTTGGTCCTCGCCTGTCAAAGGCTCTGGTGGTGACGCCGGCTTGGGCTCCACGGTGACCTCCATCCTGCCATTGGACTGGTCTTGGTCTTGTTGCACTGAAATGGATGTCTTTGCTTGATGCTCTCGCCTGCGCTTGCTCCCCTTGCACCAAAGAGGAAAGAAGGACACTGCGCGGGCTGGCGCCCGGCTGGCGCCCGGCTGGCGCCCTTGGTCGTCATGGCTTGCGTCATGGGCACCTCGCGAGGTACCCCGCCTTGAACTCTCTGCCTCCTCGTGAGCCAGCCTGATGAGGCCGTGCCTGAGGAAGCTCCTTGTCATCTGCCCCGTGAGGCTTGGCCCCTCGCGAGGGTCTTGAGCTTGTGTTGATGAAGATGGGCCATGCTGGGCCCCCTTTGAGCCAGGCCGCAGGCCGCAGGCAGGCAAGTCTGGGGACCCCTGTTCCCAGAACGCCGACAGTAGCCCTCGGGCCCAAGGCGCGCCCGGACTTGGCCGAGCAGAGAGGCGGAAGGGCAAGTGCGAAGCATCGCGGGCCCTAACAGCCTGCGACCGTGGGCGCCGCGTGGCGGTTGATTGGACGCGGGCGGCTCCGCAACCGCGTGAGTCGATAAGGAGCGACATCTGCCCTTTGCCTCCTTTGCTCTCTCCAGTTGCTGCTCAGATCCCCTTTCTTGCGCCTCTCCTTCCTGCCTTCGAAACCTCCAAATCTACTCCACCCGCGTGCCCTAGCCAGACATGGTGCCTCACCAGGCCCCGGTCGGAGCTTGGTATTCGTCCACCTTGGACTCGCCGAACGTGTCGGAGGTGAGCCTTGCCCGGGTGCGCCAGATGGCGGCGGCGCAGGGCGTCGACGGGGCGAAGGTGTTCAAGGCTGGCTCTGCCCTCCCCGAGGGCCAAGGGAGCACCTTCTATCCGCTCTTCGTGAGTGCCATTGTCGCCGGTCTAGTGCCTCCCTTCTCTGAGTTCTTCTTTTCTGTCCTCCGCCATTATAACCTTCAAGCTCTGCACCTCCACCCCAACTCTGTCCTCCTTCTGGCAATCTTCGCCTACTACTGCGAGGCTCACATGGGGGTGAAGCCCTTAGTGGCCTTGCTGCGCCGCTACTTCTCCCTCCGGACCTCTCGTGGTTCCGTCTCTGCGTGTGCGAGCTTCGTCGCGTACGGCAGCTCCATCGCCATTTCGAATCCCGGGAAAAGGATCGAGGGCTTCAGAAGCAAGTGGGTCTTGGTAGATGCTGGGCGCGTCCACCCCCGGCTGGTCTTGCCCACGGGGCACCCCTCGAGCTCTGACGACTGGTCTCGAGTGGAGCTTGTGGACCCCCGCGCAAGGCTGGTGTTGGAGAAGATGGACGCAGATCTGAGGCCGGCCAGCATGGCGATGGCGAAGCTGACTGGCGCCTCGCTGCTGAGGGAGTTCCTGGAGCATCAGCTGGCTCCGCTTCGTCAGTACTCGCTTCCGATGTGGAGGCCTCATCCGAGCCCCGTGGTCCTGGCCGATGAGGATCTGGCTGCGATCCTCCAGTCTTTGGTCGGGGGCGACGTGGCAAGGTTGGAGGGCGCTCCGACGCCCCTGTTCCTTCGTGAGGACTGGGAGCAGGTTGTGGGGTCCATGCCCATCTTCAACGGGGACGGGCCTGTGCCCGCGGAGGCTCCCGAGGACCTGGTGGACGTGTCCTCCGGCGACTCCAGCGAAGAGAGGGAGGAAGGGGAGCGGGAAAAGGGGGCTGACTCCGAGGCAGAGTCAAGGGCTCCACCTCTTCGGCGCAAGTCCCGCGCTCTCCGCCTCCCTCTAAGTGATGACGACGAGGATGATGACGAGCAGGGCGGTGGGAGCCTGCCCTCGGTCCCGAAGAAGGACCGGACCGGGCTGATCCCCCGCGGGTCCGCCCCAGCCCCGAGGCGATCCGCAGGCGCTCCACCTGCACCCGCGCTCCTTGAGGCTGATCCTTGCAGCCGGCTCTCGGGCTTCAAGTACGGCCGAAGGCTGCTCGAGCCCGCGGGCGACGACCTGTAAGTGCTTGACCCCTGTCTTGTTTCTTGTTTCGTCGCTGAGGCTTGACGTTCGTGTCTCCCGGCTAGGCTGGCGCCCACGGCAAAGAAGTCGAAGGGGGCTCCTGAGGTTCCGTCCGTGGCAGCGCCTCTGCTCGCAAAAGAAGATGATCGTGACACACGGGCCTCTCCTGCCCGGGTGTCCTTGCGAGGCCTGGCTGAGTCGGCTGGGGCGAGCTCGGCCCCCATGGCCCAGGCGACTCCCGAGGTGCCCCTGCCTGATGCAGCCACCACAGCCGCTGGGGCGCAGCAGGCTCCGCCTCAGGATACCGTGGTCACGCTGCCGTCTTCTCCTCCTACTCCGTCGACTGCTGTTTCCCCGACTCCTCCTACTGTTCTGGATCGCGCTGCTGCCGAACTGGACCGTCTGTGGCGGGATCTTTTGAGCACCGACCCTCGTTTGGTGGCCGGGCGCTTGGAGGTAGCCTCTGGCTGGATTCGCTCTGATGCTTCGATTCGGGCGGCGCTGGTCCAGGCCTCGACGGCCTGCGACGAGGAGAAGCAGTCCGTCCTTGGGGAGAAGGCTGCCCGCGACGCCGCCTTGGGGGAGGCGGCTAATGCCCGAGGTCATTGCGAGGAGCTGGAGAGCGAGCTGAAGGGCCTGCAGGACCGGCTCGCCGAGGAGACCCGCCTTCGCCAAGAGCAGGAGGACGGAATGAAGGCTCGCGAGGCGGACGTCAAGGACCGGGACGCCAAGCTCAAGAAGCGCCGTGACCGCCTAGGCGCGCTGGAGCAAGAGCTGGAGGCGAGGAAGGTCGAGTTGGCCGGCAAGGCACGGGTTCTTGCCGAGGATCGCGTGGCCTTTGCGGAGATGGAGGAGAAGGCTCGCACTTCACTGAAGACGCTTTATGAGAGCGGCCTGGAGAGCCCGCTGGCCGGCAAGGAGGACGGCCCTGCCAAGCTGCTTCCTTTCCTGCTTCGTTCTCTTGAAGATGTCACCCTTGGCCTTGGCCCTACGGCTGAGGCCGAGGCACGCGTCTTGTCTTCTGCGGCGCTGACGCGGGTCTTCACCCACATCTATCTTCGCGACCCCAATGTCGACCTCGACAGCCTGCTGGAGCCAGCGAGCGGCGAGCATGCCGCTGCCGCTGCTGAGGCCGTGAAGGGTCGTGCGGAGGCTCTGCTGCGGAAGTTCCGGGCCTTCAGCACCGGGCCGAAGCGGAGCGCTGCCAGCCCGACAGCTCCACAAGGCGAACCCGCTCCGTGCAACTCCACGGCCGGCAAGTGACTCCGTTGTGGCTTCCGCCCTGCTTTTAGTTTCTGCACATGTATCAGGCCTCGGGGAGGCGTTAAAACTTGCATTTGGTGCTGTGATAATAGTATGGACTGTAATATTTGTTTTTGATATCCTTGAAATTTGCGCTATTTCCTTCCTACTTGCTTGTGTCCTACGCAGGCAGAGCCCGACCCCGCGCATACCTCAGCCGCTGTTAGCCCCGACCGGAAACCAGGACGGGACCAAGGAGTGAGGGGATACGTGACAAGTTAGGCTCCTGAGTCGCAATGCTCAGGAGTCCCCCTTGGCGCTCGAACAACAAGTAGGGAGGTGAGATGTGGTGGTGGATCTACCGTTCTACGTCTGCAGAGCCCGGCCCCGCGCATACCTCAACCGCCATTAGCCTTTCGGAACTAAGGAGTGAGGGGCTGCGTGACCAGTTAGGTTCCTGAGTCGCGATGCTCAGGAGTCCCCCTTGACGCTCAAACGACCTTCATACCTTGGCTCCGCTCGGGGAGGGACGTGCGACGAACCAGGCTCGGTGGGCCTGGCTGGGTGGCGTGCGTCTGGGCGTGACCGAAGCGTAGCCCCCGTGCCCAGCCCCCTCGCCCGGCACTCCCGAGGGGAGGCATTACGATGAGGCTAGACACTGAGCTCTGGGCTCCCTGAGGTTGATGCGGCCCGGGGGCCACCCTTAGTTGTTTATCACCAGCGCGGAGCATAGCGCTTCCGTATGTGTACGGGCATAGCCACTCCTCGGCAGTGTCGTCAGCCAGCACGGAGCATGGTGCTTCCACTGGTGCGTGGGAGGGGGCTCCCCTCTGGGAGGAGCCCTCGGGGCGTGTACAGCCCCGCCCTGACACGTGGCTGGCACGATAGGGCTTGACGAGGTGTATCTGGACACCCGTGAGCCAGTGCGGGACTCACGGGGCCCTACCTCAAGGCAGGTTGCGCCTGGCTTTGGGCCTTATCTTGGGGTGTGTTCCTGCAAATTTGGCTAGATGCCGGTGCTCTACGTTCTCGGGTCCCGGCTCTCGGGTTGGTCTCAGCCGTCGCTGGTATGCCAGGGCGCGATGCCGTGGGCAAGAACAGAGGGTGAGGGCCGGAGAGCCGGTAGGAGCCATGAGTGGCGATGCTCAGGCACCCTCCTTTAACGCGCAAGCTGGGTTAGATGTCGAAACTCTACGTCCTCGGGTCCCGGCTCTCGGGCTGGTCTCAGCCGTCGCTGGTATGCCGGGGCGCGATGCCGTGGGCAAGACCAGACGGTGAGGGCCAGAGAGCCGGTAGGAGCCCTGAGTCGCGATGCTCAGGCACCCCCCTTTAACGCGCAAGCTGGGTTAGATGTCGAAACTCTACGTCCTCGGGTCCTGGCTCTCGGGCTGGTCTCAGCCGTCGCTGGTATGCCGGGGCGCGATGCCGTGGGCAAGACCAGAGGGTGAGGGCCGGAGAGCCGGTAGGAGCCCTGAGTCGCGATGCTCACGCACCCCCCCTTTAACGCGCAAGCTTGCGACATCCAAGAAGAAAAGGTACCATGAATAGGCACCAAATAACAAGCATGATGGGTCGAAAACATGGCCCTAAGATAAATGCAAGAGGGGTACATGCCACTGGGTCTAACCCGAGCGGCTTGGGGATAATGCAGCCCGAGGGGCGCCCCCAGCTGAGTAAGCTAAGAACATGAAATAAAAGAGATACACGCCACAGGGACGGACCCACGCGACCTGGGAATAATGCAGCCCTGAGGGCGCTCCCAGCTGGAAATGAAACTTGAAAGATGTCACCTGATGATGCTGAAGACGAAGGGGTGTTGATGCAGCAGACTCAGTGGGCTGTGGGAGCAGATCCTCACGAGCCCCCAGGCCCTGGGGCCTCGGGAGGCTCCGGAGGCGCTGGTGGCTCCTCGCGGACCGTCTGCATCTCCACCAGGGCTGCGGAACGCCTGTCCTCTTGAGCCTCCAGGATGGCCCTCATGATGCGCTGGTACGCGGCGGCCGCGTTCAGCGAGCCATAAGGCATGCAGACGTAGCTGTGGGGCGGACCCTCGCAGCGTCCCACTCGCGAAGGCCAGAGGCGCTCCTGAGACGCGGCTTGGTTGAGCCCTGGTATGTCGATGCAGACGCGCAACCCACATCCTCGCCTAGATGGGGGGCCACAGCGGGTAAGCGGCGGCTGCCTCTCATGACCCTTGACTCCTATAGCTCCTGAATGGCCTTGCTGATGAACTCCTGAGGGTTTAGCCCTCCTTGCCTTGCTCCTCCTTGATGGAAACGTGCTTCGAAACATGCCTCCACGTGGTGCCCAAGCGCTTCCCTCGTGACCTTGGCGAGGTCGACGACCCTCCAGGGGAGAGCCCTCGAGCCCTGCCTGAGGAGGGCACCGCGCGCGCTTCCCTATGCAATGGAAGGAGGTTCCCCCTGAGCAGGCGTGGGCCCTGAGGGACCTGCCTCCTGAGGGGCCGGGCCGGTCGATGTCCTCTTCTTCTTGGGGGCGGCCTCGGGAAGCCTCCTGCTTTCGCGATTCGGGTCTTCCAGTGACGCGGCCTGAAAGGCTCGCTCCAGGGAGCACACTGTGTCTTTCTCTTCGCAGGGCACCGTGATGACTCCGCCACTTCCTGGCATCTTGAGGACGTTATAGCCATGGTGGGTTATGGCCATGAACTTGGCCAGCGCTGGGTACCCGAGGATGGCGTTGTACGGCAGGCGAATGTGGGCGACGTCAAAGTCGATGAGCTCAGTGCGGTAGTTGTCGCGTGCCCCGAAGGTGACAGGGAGGCGGACCTGCCCAATCGGGACCGCGGAGCCGTTGGTGACTCCGGAGAAAGGCTTGGTTGGCTGAAGCTGATTGTAGGGCACTTGGAGATTGTTGAATGTTTCCACGGACAGGATGTTGAGCCCTGCCCCGCCATCGATGAGGGTCCTGGTGACTAGCACGTTGCTGATGATTGGGGAATAAAGCATCGGGAGGACTCCGGCTATGGCCGCGCACTTGAGCTGGTCGGCTGAGCTGAACGTGATGGCACACGCCGACCACCTGAGAGGGCGCGTGGCCTCGAGCTTGGGGAGGACTGCATTCACTTCGCGGGCGAACTGCTTGAAGATGCGCTGAGAGGCTGGGGCTTGAGCTCCGCCCAGGATGCAGGCGATCGCACGTGGTTCCTGGAAGCCCCCAGCCCCTTCGTCCTGATGACGTCCTCATTTCTCCTTGGTTGCGGCAGTAGCGGAGGGAGGCCTGCGTTACCTTGCGGGCAATCCTCGCGAGGCTGATCCCTCCAGCCTCCCTCGCGAGGCGGGTCCTGCCAGCGATCCTCGCGAGGTTGGTCGCGCCATCCTTGACGTGGGCCGCGGTCTTCCCAGCGTCCTGCGTTCCTTCCTCCTCCTCGGCCGTAGCCCCGGTCGCTGCGGTCGGGACGCCGGCCAGTCCGTCCTTCACGCACGGCCCGGAGCTCTTGGCATTCATTGGTGTTATGGGTGTGGAGGTCGTGGTACACGCAGTACCGACTGCCCTTGGAGGATTCAGGCTGATCTCTGCCCCGCTTGGTGTCTGGTTCTGCCGCGAGCACGGCAGCCCCTTTGCGCTTCACGTCCTTGGCCTTGGGCTTCTTCTCTTCTGGGTTTGCGGCAGGCAACTCGAGGAGGGAGAGACGCCCTTCCTCAGCCCTGGCGCACTTGGTCGCCAGGTTGAACAGCTCCAAGGAAGTGCACAGATCTTCATGCATTGCGAGCTCCTCCTTCATTTTGACGTCACGCACGCCGTCAGAGAAGGCTGAGATGATGGCCTCCTCGGTCACCTTGGGAATCTTGAGGCGCGCGTTGTTGAAGCGCTGGATGTACTTCTGCAGGGTTTCCCCTGGTTGCTGCTTGATGCGGCGCATGTCGCTCACGGCGGGTGGCCGGTCACGAGTACCCTGGAAGTTGGCGATGAAGCGGGTGCGCATCTCGTCCCAGGAGGAGATCGTGCTTGGGGCCAGGTTCAGGAGCCAGGTGCAGGCCCCGTCCTTGAGAGCCATGGGAAACCAGTTCGCCATGACCTTGTCGTCTCCGTTGGCAGCCTCGATGCCCAGCTCGTAGAGCAGTAGGAACTCTGCAGGGTCAGCCGTGCCGTCGTAGCGAGGAGGCAGGTCTGGCTTGAACTTGTCGGGCCACGCGATGGTGCACAGCTCGGTGGTGAAGGCACGGCAGCCCGCTGTGGCCACGGGAGGCCTTGGAGGCCGAAGGGCTTGGTCCTGCGGGTCCCCGTGCGCCGCAGCTGGGTGCAGCGCGGGGTCTTGACGTGCTGGAGCAGGAGCGTGGTCGGGACGAGCCGGAGCAGGGAGCGCTCGGGCAGCTTCTCGAGGGCGAGGGACTTCTTGGCAGCTCTGCTCTTGCCGCGCTGGTGCCTGACGGGGCGGGTTCCGCCCAGGGGCCGCGCGCCTTGGAGCTAGGGCGCCTTCTTGAGGGGGAGGCGGCTGAGGCGCCCCAGGAGCTTCATTGCCCGCGCATGGCGGGGCGCGGTGCAGCGAGAAGGATGGCGCGGCGGAGCCCCCAGCGGCGCGGACGAGTTCGGCGACTCGGTCGAGCCATTCTTCGTAGACGTCGTCGATTGGGCGGTAGCATAGGAGCTCGTTTGCCACGATGAGCGCAGCTCGAGCCTCCATGGCCGCGCGGGGCGCGCGGGACGAGGAACCAGCAGGGGTGATCGAAGGTGTAGTGGTGCGGCCGTCTCTCCTCATGGACGGGTGCTGGGACGATGCTTGCTGCTCGTTCCCCACCGGGCCGGTGGCGGCGTTGACGGCAGGCGATGGGGAACGATGAGGGCGCCCGCCGACGGGAGCCGTCTGGGCGACGTGGGAAGCGAGGGCGGCTCGGCGCTCGGCGCGAACCCGGTGTGCGTCATACATGGACGCGACGGTCGGAGAAGAACAGGGCGACAGAAGACGAATTCCGGAGCATACCTACCTGGCGCGCCAAATGTCGGATTTAGGGTTCCGTCAGACCCTTGAGGTTCGAACACTGGGGTGCGCGCGGAGGTTTCGCCTTCTACCTACCTGTTCCTCACCGAATCGCTAGGATCTAAACTACGAGAAGAACAACACAAGAGACACAGGGTTTATACTGGTTCAGGCCACCATTGTGGTGTAATACCCTACTCCAGTGTGTGGTGTGGTGGATTGCCTCTTGGGCTGATGATGAACAATACAAGGGAGAACAGCCTCGCGAGGGTCTGTTCTTGGGGTGGTGTTGTCCCTTGGAGGGGTTGATTCTCGATACCTAGATACTATGGTGGCTAGTCCTATTTATAGGCAAAGGCCCTGGGCCTCTTCCCAAATATTGAGCGGGGCCAACAATTGGCCATTTTGAAGGGGAACATCTGGTACACTTATCCTGACTAAAGTTGGTCCTTGCCTGTCAAAGGCTCTGGTGGTGACACCGGCTTGGGCTCCATGGTGACCTCCATTCTGCCGTTGGACTGGTCTTGGTCTTGTTGCACTGAAATGGATGTCTTTGCTTGATTCTCTCACCTGCGCTTGCTCCCCTTGCACCAAAGAGGAAAGAAGGACACTGTGCGGGCTGGCGCCCGGCTAGCGCCCTTGGTCGTCATGGCTTGCGTCATGGGCACCTCTCGAGGTACCCCGCCTTGAACTCTCCGCCTCCTCGTGAGCCATCCTGATGAGGCCGTGCCTGAGGAAGCTCCTTGTCGTCCGCCCCGCGAGGCTTGGCCCCCTCGCGAGGGTCTTGAGCTTGTGTTGATGAAGATGGGCCGTGCTGGGCCCCCTTTGAGCCACACCGTAGGCCGCAGGCAGGCAAGTCTGGGGACCCCGTTCCCAGAACGCCGACAAGTAGTGCTTACATGATTGGACGCTTGAGTGATTATATAGCTAGAGTTAAAGGTGAACTTAAACTCATTAGTAAATATGCTTCTATGGTTACCACTCAAGCAGAACAAGTACTTAAAGCTCAAAGTGATTTGCTCAATGAATTAAATAATAAATATGACTTTGCTGTTAGAGTGGCTACTAGAACTGGCAGAATGACTCAGGAACCTTTGTATCCCGAAGGCCACCCTAAGAGAATTGAGCAAGATTCTCATAGAAATAATTTAGATGCACCTAGTCCTTCTAAAAAGAAGAAAAAGAAAAATGATAGGGCTTTGCATGCTTCTAGTAAACCTGTTATAGACACACCTGAGAATCCCAATGATATTTCTATTTCTGATGCTGAAACACAATCTGGTGATGAACATGAACCTAGTGATAATTTTAATGATAATGTTCATGTTGATGCTCAACCTAGCAATAATAATGATGTAGAGATTGAACGTGCTGTTGATCTTGATAACCCACAATCAAAGAATCAACGTTATGATAAAAGAGACTTTGTTGCTAGGAAGCACGGTAAAGAAAGAGAACCATGGGTTCAGAAACCCATGCCTTTTCCTCCTAAGCCATCCAAGAAAAAGGATGATGAGGAATTAGAGTGCTTTGCTGAAATGATTAGACCTCTCTTCTTACGTATGCGCTTAACTGATATGCTTAAAGTAAATCCTTATGCTAAATACATGAAGGATATTATTACAAATAAAAGAAAGACACCAGAAGCTGAAATTTCTGCCATGCTTGCTAATTAAACTTTTAAAGGTGGAATACCTAAGAAACTTGGAGATCCAGGAGTACCAACTATACCATGCTCCATTAAAATAAACTATGTTAAAACTGCTTTATGTGATCTTGGAGCCGGTGTTAGTGTTATGCCTCTCTCTTTATATCGTAGACTTGAATTGAATAAGTTGACACCTACTGAAATATCTTTGCAAATGGATGATAAATCAACTGCTATACCTGTCGGTATTTGTGAGGATGTGCCTGTTGTGGTTGCAAACGTCACTATCTTAACGGACTTTGTTATTCTTGATATTCCCGAGGACGATAGTATGTCGATTATCCTTGGTAGACCCTTTTTGAATACTGCAGGGGCTGTTATTGATTGCAACAAAGGCAATGTCACTTTTCATGTTAATGGTAATGAGCATACGGTACACTTTCTGAGGAAACAACCTCAAGTTCATAGCATCAATTCTATTGGAAAAATTCCAACTATCATTATTGGAGGTTTTGAATTTCCTCTTCCCACTGTCAAGAAGAAATATGATATTCTTATTATAGGGGATGTGCATATCCCCATTGAGGTAACCTAGTGTTATTCGAAATTTCTCCGGTTCCATGTTATTCACAATGAGTTTGTTAACAAGACTTGATCAACCTTGTTAGTGGATTCCTTTTGATGATCATGAGATGGATGAAATTAGAAGGCACAACCTTCTGCACCCTCCTTTTACCTTCTGTTATTTAGATTAAATAAAGTAAAAATATTATTTTCTTCCTGTTTTCTGAATTATCCATGCAATAAAAAATACCCCGAAAATAAAAGTTCTCCAAATGCCCTGCCAATTTAGTATGATTTTTTCTGGAATATTTAAGAATATTTGGCACTGAGAACACAGCAAGGGGAGCAAGAACTTGGCCACGAGGGTCCAGGGCGCGCCCCCTGCCTCGTGGGCCCATCGTGGCTCCCCTCCACTTATTCCTGCACCCACACACTCCATCTTCCTCCCCCAAAAAATCACCATCCAGCTCAAGCACGAGTTCTATCTCATTTTGCTGCGATTTTCGATCTCCTTGCTCAAAGCTCCATTCATAAAACTGCTTTGGGAGATTGTTCCTTGATATGTGACTCCTCCAATGGTCCAATTAATTTTTGTTCTAGTGCTTTATTCATCGCAATTTTTTTGCTGCCCAGGTGACCCTGTTCTTGAGCTTGCATGCTAAATTTATGAGGTCCCAAGTAATTCTAATGCATGATATAGGCTCTAGGCACTTGTGGGAGTAGTTGCTATCAATCTTATTGAGTTTAATTCACTTTTATTTTGAGTTACTAAAAATTTCAGATTTTTTTAGAGAAAGAAATATGTCCAGGAAAATGTACCAAGGTGGTTCTTCAAGGAAGAAGGGACCCAGGCTCGCAATACGTGAACCGGACGATGAACCACCAAGGGAAGCTGACGTGCGGCCTTGTGAATGGCCGTCAGAAGAGTTTATGGTTAATGCGGGCATTAAGGATGAATTTGATTCATATGTGCGTAATGCCGATCTTCAGGACTTCATGCAAGATAAGTGTCCTCAATACTACTATTCAACTGATTCATTCGTGACAAGGTTTAAATTTACATCTTCGCGTAGTTCCCCAACTGTCCTGTTTGATATTTATGATAAATCATACACCATGGACCTAGAGGATTTTACTACTGCTTGTAGACTCCCTCAGTGGGGCAGTGTTAATGAACCCCGTAAATCTGAATATAAAGATTTTCTTGCTAGTATCACTGTGGGAGAATCCAGAGAAATAGCACAAGCTACCATAGGGAGCATTCACTTTCCTGCTATACATTATGTTGATCTCTTCATTGGTAGATGCATTAATGGTAAAGATGAAGCATGTCACATGTGTGTTCCTGATCTTTGTGTTCTCAAGAGTGATGTATTAGGTGATAAACAATACAACTTGGGGGCAATTGTTGCACGTAGGTTGCATAATAATGGTTTAGTTGGAGATTTTTTTGGAGGGATTTATGTGACCCGTGTGGCTAACTATCTTGGTATACCTCCACATGAAGATGATAGGGAGTTGCTTCCTGCTTATTTAGATTATAATGCCATGATTAGTCATCATTTTCTTGAGAGGAATGAACAATTCCTCCAGTATTGACTAATCTTTGACAGACGTCACGTTGTCCATATTACTCTCCCTGCTCCTACCCTTTTTCATTATCAGGCAAAAGGAAGATATGTTATAACCAGGGAGGAGGCAACCGAGTACGAGAGGAGGATGGAAGCATCTCGCCGCCATGCCGCAGCCCAGGAGGCAATGGCTGCTGCATCTCAGTACGACCCCAGTTACAACTTCGGATATCAGTCGGGCTACACTTGGCCCTAGACCAACTTAGGCCAAAAGCCTAAGCTTGGGGGAGTACGTATTTCTCACCGACATTACATTCATGTTCACACACTCATCCTAGTTGTCGGTGCTCATACTTTTTCATTGTACTATCCATGCTAGTTTAATTTCTTTTTCTAGTTTTCTTCTTGTGTATTTGATAAACCTTAAGAAAACCAAAAAAATTAGTTAGCTTAATTTACATGCTTGTAGTAGTAATTAAAAGAAAACCCCAAAAGATTTCTCATTCTTCTTTTGTTTGTTGGGAGCTTTCCCGTGAAAATAGTTTTATTTCTTTTCTTTGGGGGTCGAGAGGAGTAGACCATAATGAAAACGTTTAAGTGGCTCTCATATGCATGATTGTTGATTTAACCAAGAGCCCATATTACCTTGTCTTCTCCCTTGAATTGAGTGCTTGCAGATTCCAGCTTAGTCCAATGCACGTGCACTATTATTATTATACACACCGTTCGGTCGTGCAAGTGAAAGGCAATAATGACGATATATGATGGACTGGCTGAGATGAGAGAAGCTGGTATGAAATCAACCTCTCTTGTTTTTGTAAATATGTTTAGTTCATCGTTCCTGATTCAACCTATTATGAATAAACATGTTTGCAATGAAAATTAGAGATTATAGTTGCTTATGTCATGCTTAATTAGCTAGGAGCTTATAATGGTTTACCTTGCGTGCCAGCATGCTATTAAAATGGTTGTGATGTGGTATGATAGGGTGGTATCCTCCTTTGAATGAATTGAGTGACTCGACTTGCACATGTTCACGCATGTAGTTGAAACAAAATCAACATAGCCTTCATGATATTTATGTTCATGGTGGATTATATCCTACTCATGCTTGCACTTGGTGTTGATTAATTTTAATGCATGTTCATGACTATTGTTGCTCTCTCAGTTGGTCGCTTCCCAGTCTTTTGCTAGACTTCACCTGTATTAAGCGGGAATACTGCTTGTGCATCCAAATTCCATAAACCCCAAAGTTATTCCATATGAGTCCACCATACCTTCCTATATGGGGTATTTACCTGCCGTTCCAAGTAAATTTGTATGTGCCAAACTCCAAACCGTCAAATGAAATTCTATTTTGTATGCTCGAACAGCTCATGTATCAACTAGGGTTGTCTGTATCTTCGATGCTAGGCGGGTTATTCTCAAGAGGAGTGGACTCTGCTCCTCATTCACGAGAAAATGGCTGGTAACCGGATGCCCAGTCCCATGATCCAAAGATCAAAATCAAATCAAAATAATTGCAAACAAAACTCCCCCAGGATTGTTGTTAGTTGTAGGCACCCGTTGTTTCGGGCAAGCCATGGATTGATGATTGTTGGTGGAGGGGGAGTATAAACTTTACCATTCTGTTTGGGAACTACCTATAATGCATGTAGTATGGAAGATACAGCCATCTCATAGTTTTTGCGTTGACAGTGAAAGTGTACCGCTCAAATTGTTATTCATCTCTATTTCAAAATCAAGCTCCGACACCTCTACAAATCCCTGCTTCCCCTGCAAAGGGCCTATCTATTTACTTTTATGTTGAGTCATCACCCTCTTATTAAAAAGCACCCGCTGGAGAGCACCGCTGTCATTTGCATGCATTACTATTAGTTTATATTGGGTATGACTTGACTGGATCTCTTTTACCATGAATTACAATGTTTAGTCAGTCCTTGATCTTTAAAGGTGCTCTGCATTTATGTTTTGCAGTCTCAGAAAGGGCCAGCGAGATACCATCTTGTTATATCATATTATGATTGTTTTGAGAAAGTGTTGTCATCCGAGTTTTATTATTATTGCTCGCTAGTTGATTATGCCATTGATATGAGTAAACATGAGACCTAAGTGTTATTGTGAATATGGTTAGTTCATAATCTTTGCGGAAAACTTGAATGCTGGCTTTACGTTTACAACAACAAGAGCAAATAGAGTTTGTAAAAGTTTTTCTTTATCACTTTCAGTTTTTCAACTAAATTGCTTGAGGACAAGCAAAGGTTTAAGCTTGGGGGAGTTGATACGTCTCCGTCGTATCTACTCTTCCAAACACTTTTGCCCTTGTTTTGGACTCTAACTTGCATGTTTTGAATGGAACTAACCCGGACTAACGCCGTTTTCAGCAGAACTGCCATGGTGTTATTTTTCTGCAGAAATAAAAGTTCTCGGAATGTCCTGGAAATCCACGGAGCAACTTTTCAGAATTAATAAAAAATACTAGCAAAAGAAATAGCGTTAGGGGGCCCACACCCTGTCCACGAGGGTGGGGGGCGCGCCCCTGCCTCGTGGGCCTCCTGGACGTCCATCGACCTCAACTCCAACTCCATATATTTGCTTTCGTGGAGAAAAAAAATCAGAGAGAGAGATTCATCGCGTTTTATGATACGGAGCTGTCGCCAAGCCCTAATCTCTCTCGGGAGGGCTGATCTGGAGTCCGTTCGGGGCTTCGGAGAGGGGGATTCGTCACCGTCATCATCATCAACCATCCTCCATCACCAATTTCATGATGCTCACCGCCGTGCGTGAGTAATTCCATCGTAGGCTTGCTGGACGGTGATGGTTTGGATGAGATTTACCATGTAATCAAGTTAGTATTATTAGGGTCTGATCCCTAGTATCCACTATGTTCTGAGATTGATGTTGCTATGACTTTGCTATGCTTAATGCTTGTCACTAGGGCCCGAGTGCCATGCTTTTAGTTCTGAACCTATTATGTTTTCATGAATATATGTGAGTTCTTGATCCTATCTTGCAAGTCTATAGTCACCTATTATGTGTTATGATCCGACAACCCCGAAGTGACAATAATCGCGATACTTCTCGGTGATGATCGTAGTTTGAGGAGTTCATGTATTCACTATGTGTTAATGCCTTGGTCTGGTACTCTATTAAAAGGAGGCCTTAATATACCTTAGTTTCCATTAGGACCCCGCTGCCACGGGAGGGTAGGACAAAAGATGTCATGCAAGTTCTTTTCCATAAGCACGCATGACTATATTCGGAATACATGCCTCACCCTATGTTATAACTATTACATGAGGAATCGCATCCGACATAATTATCCATCACTGATCCAATGCCTACGAGCTTTGCACATATTATGCTTTGCTTATTTACTTTACCGTTGCTACTGTTACAATTACTACAAAACTGCTACCGTTACTTTTGCCACTATTACCGTTACTATCATACTACTTTGCTACTAAACACTTTGTTGCAGATACTAAGTTATCCAATTGTGGTTGAATTGACAACTCAACTACTAATACTTAAGAATATTCTTTGGCTCCCCTTGTGTCGAATCAATAAATTTGGGTTGAATACTCTACCCTCAAAAACTGTTGCGATCCCCTATACTTGTGGGTCATCAGTGACCCCATATGTCGATGAACACAAGAACATTCTGCGCTCCAAACACCTGGACCGGTGTGACGACTGGATTACATGTGAACACATCAGGAGTTTCGGCAGTTGGTTCCAAACATGTCTCAAGGGTGACAACACTGTTTCTGATGATCTGTACTCGTTGGCGAGGGAACCATCTTCGACTATAATGACTTACAAAGGGTACGAGATAAATGGGAATACATTTTACACGATCGCCCAAGATCGCAAGAGCACCAACCAAAAAAGTGGTGTCCGCATTGATGCAGCAACCAAGAGGGGAAATGACACATATTATGGTTACATAGTGGACATATGGGAACTTGACTATGGACATGATATTAAGGTCCCTTTGTTTAAGTGCAAATGGGTCAATCTGTCAGGAGGCGCGGTACAGGTAGACCCACAGTACGGGGTGATAACAGTGGATCTGAACAACCTGTGGTACACAGAGGAACCATTCGTCCTAGCCAATGATGTGGCACAGGTTTTCTATGTGAAGGACATGTCTACCAAATTGAGAAAAAGAAAAGATAAGGAAGCAGATACATCATACGATGAGCCAAAGCGCCACATAGTTCTTTCAGGAAAAAGAGATATCGTGGGATTGGAGGGCAAGACAGACATGTCTGAAGATTATGAAAAGTTTCATGAAATTTCTCCCTTCAAAGTCAAGGCCGACCCAAGCACCCTGTTAAACGATGAATTTTATCCATGGTTACGATGCAATAAGCAAAGGACACAAGCGAAGAAAAAGTAAAGACTTTCTATCCACAACTATTATGATGATGCCTTTGATCTAGAATATCACTGCAGTTACATGTGAACAAATGAAATCCCTTTGTAACAGATGAGTTTTCGTCCGAAACCCTGATACTTCAAAAGAGATTGTCTATTTTGTATACGAAGTGCATCCAGTTTTTGTCGTAACCCTCAACTTTTTAGTACATGCTACGTGGGTGAAATGATGATACCACACCAACTTTCAACCTTTTCAGAGTTCATTTATAGTGCTTTTCAATTTAAGGGTCATTTAGCTGAAAGAATGAACTAATAGAAAAAAGAATGAACTAATAGCAAAAAGAATGAACTAAAAATATCCAATTAAAATATTCAGTTATGATCAACTAAAACAAAACTATATTATCCTTCAAGCAAAAAGAATCAACTAAAAATCTTTTATAAAACTCCAATAGCAAAAGGAATCAACTCAAAAAACTTTTATAAACCTCTTGTATTATTGAAACTAAAATTATATAAAATTTATGCAACCAAAATTATCAAAGTATTTTTTGTTCAAAACATTAAAGCAAAAAAATATCATAAAGTTTTTTTTGTTAGAAACTTTAATTGCAAAATGAATTATCATAAAGAGTTTTTTGTTAGAAACTAAAATAACAAAATCTGTTTTGAATATAATGATAAAACACAGTAATATTAAATAGTAGGAAAAAGAATCACTCAAAAATCTATCTTTATATTAAAGTTATTCAAAAACTAGTGATTCACACAAATTTTAAAAAATTCAAATTTAAACTATTCAAATTGAAAAACAAATGACACTAATAGAAAGTTTATAATTTTTATTACCTAAAAGCAAAAAGAATTAAAAAAGAAAGAAAAAACAAAAGAAAATAAATAATGCAAAAAACAAAACAAAAAAATGGGAAAAATGAAAAAAAACGCCACCTACTGGGCCACCACGGCCTAAATACGACTAGAAACCCAGTTAGTTGGTCCAGGATTCAGGCCCGCAGAAGGCCTAACAAGCCCACATGCATAGCAGTGTCAGTTTAGGCCCATAGGCATGCAGTTCAGAGGAGTTCGAGAGGGAAGAGGCAGCGGAGCTTATAAATAGATGCGGGTCGCTCTCAACTAGCGAGGTGGGACTAAACTCCCACCACCACGGTGCTGTGCAAGGCCATTGGTCCCGGTCACCAACTAGGACCAATGCCCTCCTTTAGTCCCGGTTGGTGCCACCAACTGGGACCAAAGGTCTCCTTTTCCTGCCCTTTGGGCTGCTTGAAATTGACCTTTGGTCCCGGTTGGTGGCACCAACCGCGACTAAAGGGGGGCATTGGTCCCGGTTGGTTCCACGTACCGGGACCAAAGGTGTGCCTATATAAACAACACTTAGCAGTTTTCCATTCACTTCGTCCTTCGATCTCTCCTCTCCCGCGACGGTGCCGCGACCACCTTGATGCCGCCAGGCTGCCAGACTGCGCCGTCACCTCCCCGACACCCTCGTCGTGCATGCCCTTGAGCCCGCCACCGACCTCCTCCTCGTCGCCGAAGCTCGCCCCAGACGTTGTCGGCGCCCCGCCCCTGTCCCGACACCGTCACCATCGCCACGCGCGCCGCCCCTGCCCCGACCCCGTCACCGTCGTCGTGTCCCGCCGCCTTCCACCCCGACCCCGTCACCGTTGCCCCGACCACGCCCTGTCCTGACCACACGGCGCCGCCAGCTTCGGTCCGGCCGACCTTCCTCTCTGTTTTTCATATATATGATGTTTTTAGATTATATGTATATGTGCGATTATATGTATGTGTGTATATATGATTATATGTCCTGTTTTTTTTCCAGATTTTTTTGATCATACATATGATGATTTGTTTTTTGCATTTTTATAAAAATGTATATATGTATGTATGTTCTCTGTGTATATATGTTCATATATGCAGAAGTTAGATTTTTAGAAAAGTTTTATATATTTAGGAAGAAGGAAGAGAAGGAAGAAGGAAGAAGGAAGAAGAAGAAAAAGTTTTATATATGCAAAAGTTACATTTTTAGAAAAGTTTTATATATCTAGCTAGGAAGAAGGAATAAGGAAGAAGAAGAAAAACTTTTATATATGCAAAAGTTACATTTTTAGAAAAGTTTTATCTAGGAAGAAGGAAGAAGGAAGAAGAAGAAAAAGCAGGAGAGGAAAAAGGAAAATAAGAAGAGGAAGAAGGAGAAGAAGAAGGGAAGAAGAGGAGTGGAAAAAGAGGAGAAAAAGAATAAGAAGAGGAAGAAGAAAAAAAAAGAGGAGAAGAAGAAAAAATAGAAAACTATTTTTCTTCTTCTCCTCTATGCCTTCTTCTCCTCTTTTTTCTTCTTCTTTTTTTTCTTTTTTTCTTCTATTTCTTCTTCTTCTTCTTGTCCTCTATTTCTTCTTCTTCTTCTTCTTCTTCTTTCTCTTCTTATCTTTTATAGGGAACGAGGGTGTCAGGAACTAGGGTGTCAGAAACTAGGGTAGAGAGGGTCGAGGGTCGCCGAGGGGTCGAGGGTCGTTGAGGGTCAAGGGTCGTGGGTCATCGAGGGGTCGAGTGTCGAGGGTCGTTGAGGGTTGAGGGTCGTCGAGAGTCGATGATCGAGGGTCATCGAGGGGTCGAGGGTCGTCGAGGGTCAAGGGTCGTTGAGGGTCGAGGGTCGTTGAGAGTCTAGGGTCGAGGGGTCGTCCAGGGGTCGAGGGTCGAGGGTCGTTGAGGGGTCGAGGGTCGAGGGTCTCCGTTTAACAAGAATGCCCCCATTATGGATGTGCAAAAGTTGATCCATTTTTTTTCCTGATCTCATCCATGGCTACATCATTTGCTGGAAGTAACAGGCGTATGACAGTACGAAACTCTTCAAAGTTGTTTTGGAGCGGAGTTCCGGATAGGATGATTCGCTTTTGGGTACGGATTTCAGCAAAGGCCTTCCAAATAGCGATATTCGGAAGGCTCTTGCTGAACTTCATACCAAAAAGCGAATTATCCTATCCGGGACTCCATTCCAAAACAATTTTGGAGAGCTTCGTACCGTTATGCGCCTGTTACTTTTGGCAAATGATGAAGCAATGGTTTTCTTGAGATCAGGAAAAATATGGACCATTTTCTGCACATCCAGAATGGCGCCATCTTGTTAAATCCCTTAAAGGTTAAGAGAATCAGAGGGCCAAGGATCGGAACTAGCTAGGGTAGGGGGTCAAGGGTCGCCGAGGGGATGAGGGTCGAGGGTCGTCGAGGGGTCGAGGATCACCGAGGGGTTGACAAGGGGGCGTCAATCAACCCCCTCTCGCTCGACCAACTCTCGAGGACACCCAAACCATATAAAAAAACATTGTCGATCTCATACCCCCTCCCGCCCCTACCCGACAAACTCTCTCGAGATTTATCAAGAATGCCCCCATTATGGATGTGCATAATTAAGTTGATCCCTATTTTTTCCTGATTTCATCTACCATTCTATATGTGCAC
Organism: Triticum aestivum; assembly: GCF_018294505.1. NCBI lineage: Eukaryota > Viridiplantae > Streptophyta > Magnoliopsida > Poales > Poaceae > Triticum > Triticum aestivum. The sequence continues at coordinate 606,369,122 of NC_057804.1, forward strand.
GTTCTCTTGTGTCAAAGTATTGAATCCTTTGACACTACTAGACAATGTGACATATAGAAGGGTAGATGAGATCAGGAAAAAATAGGGACCATTTTATTTCTGCACATCCATAATGGCGCCATCTTGTTAAATCCCTTAAAGGTTAATAGAAGTCGAGCGATCGAGGATCACAACTAGCTAGGGTAGGGGGTCAAGGGTCGCCGAGGGGATGAGGGTCGAGGGTCGTCGAGGGGTCGAGGATTGAGGAACGATGAGGGGTCTATGTTTGCCACTATTAATATATCCATCTCTGATGTTTGTATATTAATTGCCATGTTGTAATATTTGCAGAAACTATGGATCAACAAAGAGACTTCGAAGAAGAAGAGATATTGGGGGACATAATCCGCAATGGAGGTGATGTCTTATCATTTCTCAACAACCTCGAAGAAGGTCTGGAAAGAGAGGGAGTAGGCTACGGTGATCAAACAATGGAGGAGGAAAGTCATGATCATGATGGTGGCTCCGGCGACCGTGATGACGACTCCGGTGACCGAACGGAGTCGGGATCAGCTGTTGCAAAGTCCGGCGAGGTATATATATATTAATTAAGTCTGTGCTGACTAGCTAATTTATGCATTAATTGTTTTGGTATGTACATATATTAACTCTTCTTTCTTCTTTTATAGCCCTCCGGATCGAGCAAAACTTCGGTAATGAGACGAGGCCCGAAGAAAAAGTTGCGCCCATATGAAAGGTTCACGATCACAGAAATCGCGCGCGATGGCCAACCAATTAAACCCCTCGGGACCAAGGAAGCATTTTCTGCTCAGTGCGGGGTTCTTGTTAGGGACATGATCCCGATCAGCATCCACCAATGGTATAAGCCTAAGAAGGAAGACCCTCAAGTTTATTTTGTCGAAGATAGACAGAAAGATGATCTTTGGACCATACTGAAGGAAAATTTCACCCTACCGATAGAGGAGGATCTGGAGAAGCCAGTTATAGAGCCATTGATCAAGGCTCATGCTCTCAAGAAGATGGCAGGTCTATTCAGGAGGTGGAAGAATGAGTTGTAATCAACGTATGTCGACAAAAACAAGACTCCAGAATTCACCAACCGATTTGAGAAGATAAGAGATCACTGGCCCGCATTTGTAGCACACAAGACATCAGAGAAGAGTAAGAAGATGTCAGTGATTAACAAGATAAATGCTGCAAAGAAGGAGCATCACCATCGCACGGGGTCAGGTGGCTACCTCAAAGCCCGACTATTGTGGGACAAGGCTGAGCAGGACCTGATTGCTAAAGGGGTCGAACCAAAGACATTGCACTGGCCAGACCATTCAAGGACTTGGTTCTTCGGGGTTGGGGGAACTTTGGACGCTGAAACAGGGAAGTGCTGTTGGACGGACGAGCAAGTTGCAACACCCATCAGGAAGCTTCGGCAAGCAATCAAGGAAGCGCAGTAAGGGATGTTCATTCCCGACAAAGAGAACGACGAGCTCAGAAAGGCCCTCGGGAATCCTGAGCAGCCTGGACGAACACAAGGCACGCCAAGCTCTATTGCGTGGAAGATTGGGTTTCCCAACGCAGGCAGTTACAAAACCCAAGAGAGGAGGAGGAAAGTGGAGCACAGCAAACTGCAGTAGCTTCAGGCAAGGGTACAAAAGCTAGAGGAATGACAAGCTGTTGTGAACCAGCGAGATCCTACCCAAGCTACCCCAGAAGCTACCCCTCCATCTTAGCGGAGAAGCAGCGTGTCTTCCACCGAGATCATTCAGCAGCCTGACTTCAAAGGTCCTAGCTACCCTGTGGATTTTATCATGGATTCACACCAGTGCCACCTTATGATGCAATGGCTTCAGCTCAAAGTCAAGGTGGCTGTCGGCTCTGTGTTCCCTCCTTTACCCGGAGCAACTTCTCACTGCCGTCCGATTCCACAAGGCTATGCTATTGTGATGGTGGATGAAATAACGGAGGGATTTGAGGAGCTCCAGCTTGACCACCCTACAGGTGATGGGGAGACTCAGCTAGGTCTTGCTCCGAAGACTCCGTGTCTATGGCGGAAGGAGCACATCAAGCTTCTAAACTTCACGCCTCCTGCGAGTCAGCTGGGCACTCCTCCTCCTCCGGCTCCTCCTCCTCCTCCGGCGAGTGATTAGGGCACTCCGCCTCCTGCTCCGGCGCGTGAGGGCGGCAGTACTCCGCCTCCTTCTCCGCCTGCTCCAGCGCGTCCGAGCAGCCCGCCTCCTCCTTCGCCACCTCGTAAGCAACGATGATGGCAGAACATAGATGCCGCCGCTCCAGCTGCTCCGACGCGTCGTAGCAGTCCACCTCCTTCTTCTCCACCTCGTAAGCAACAAAAGAAGACAACCGCAGCTGCTCCGGCTGCTCCGGCGTCTAGCAGTACAGCCAGAGGCGGGAGGCAATACATATTTGGTCCATCGTCTCTCAAGCCTCTAGAGAAGTTACCATACGATAGGAGCTAGGAGGAAAACCATAAGATCTATGAAGGCCAAGTGAGGGACTTCTTTGAATCAGTAAAAGCTAAGAAACATCCACCTCCTAAGGAGAAGATAGATCCGATGAAAGCAAAGCGCACTTTGGATGCCCTGCAGCGACCATCACCGCCTCCACTGCAATCCAACCATGACCACGTTATTGAAAGGACATATAAGGAAGTAGATCGGCCGGGAAGTACTTGCACTAATCAAAGGTTAGCAGAACGAAGAAGAGGGAAAAAAATTCCCCAGCTCGGCGAACAAGCGAAGCAATCATGCCCCCCCGCTCAATGTGTCTAGCAATATCGCCGCTAATCTTCTGGGGATGCTGCCCGGTACCAATCCTGGAGATTACATGCCCGACGATGCACTTTTTGATACAATGGAGGTGGACACATTAAAATTCCGGCACGGGAAGCCTCTCGTCAAACCTGGTACTCCTCTAACAATGATGATGCGAAGATTCCATGATTGGTACATGGACATCTGCAGCAAGTCTGGGACGAATACTTTGACGCTGAGAGTTAAAGAGGAGCACGACCTCGTTGGAATTGATCTGTTGTCTATTCCATATGAGGAGTTCTTCCAGTTTTTCAATCAAAAGGCCCTCGATAAAACAATCATCACTTGCTACTGTCTGTAAGTACTACTTCTCTGTAATTAATTAAGTCTCTATATATAGCTAAGCTCTTTCATTGCATGTATATATAATTATCCTCAATATATTATGCAGATTGAAGATCGCCGAATTGAAGAAACGACAAATAGGTGATATTGGGTTCATTCACACAGATCTCATGGATGAATGGAATGTTACACATGATGCCAAACTAACTGAGGCCAACTTGCTCGCATCGTTACTTCGAAATCAAAACAAAGATACAATACTCTTTCCTTACAAATACAGGTGAGTGTTACTGTCTTGTGCATATTTGGTTTCCCTTATTACTCGAGGTTATAGTAATGTAATTGATGAGTTATGCATGCATGCGCAGCTTCCACTTTATTCTGCTAGAGATTAAGCTTGAGCAGGGACTAGTAACCGTCATAGACTCGAAACGAAAAATTCCCGAGGAGTATGCGACCATGACTAAAATGCTTGAGAAGTAAGTTCAATCGATCATTATCGCACCATATCGGAAACTTTGTTCATTTACTTATATCAACTAATTGTTTTCTTTGTCTGGCAGGGTTTGGAAAAAGTTCACCGCACAAGCTCCGGGACTGCCGGCGGAGCTGCAATTTAATCGCCCAAAAGTACGTACTACTAGCTAATTCCACGCATCTCCCATTGATTCTAGCTACTTTCATCAATACCATTTAGCATGCTTGCTTATCAGTTTGATTGACCTCTATTTCTTGTAAAGTGGTTGTAGCAGGAATCCGGGAATGATTTCTGTGGATACTACATTTGCGAGTTCATCCGCCACACGACCTGTGAGCGGGGGTACTCTAAAAAACAATATGAAGTGCGTAAGAAATAATATTCACAATTTTATTTTATTACCATCATTTGTGTTTTGAGTTTCATTCATATATATGTATTGACCCCCCTTTTTCAAATTAGATGTTTCAGATGCGAGATGAACTCCTACCACAAGATCGCATACGAGCAATTCAAGAGGAATTGACGGGATTCTTTCTTGACCACATCATCAACAAAGACGGAGAATACCATGTGGAAGTTGAGTAGATGTTAGGGGATTGTAAGAGATCTTATATTGTATATATGTAGCCAATAGCGTCAGAAAGATATACAAAAACTTGTTGTTCGACCAATCTCTCAAAGAAGGAGAGGACGATCACTTCTCTCTATATGTTCATGGCGATCTTCTGTACTTAATGGTTTCCTCCATTTGCTTACTAGCTAGCTAGCATGTCGAGTCCTCTCTATACGTATAGTATGTAGCATCGACCAAGCACGGAGATAAGAGAGGACACTTCTCTCTATTAGCTAGCTAACACAATATATGAAACCCCTAAATTAACCCTACAAAACCCCCAACCCCCCCTTACAGAAAAACCCCAGCCCCTGAACTGCTGATGCATGGAAGCCTTTTGGTCCCGGTTGGTGGCACCAACCGGGACAAAAGGCCCTCCTGTCTGGGCAAGCCGCAACGGCCATGTGGAGCCCCATCTGTCCCAGTTCGTGGGCAAACCGGGACTAAAGGTGTTGGGCTTTAGTACCAACACTTTAGTCCCGGTTCGGCAACCGGGACAAATGGGCCTTATGAACCGGGACAAATGGGGCTTTTTCTACTAGTGCGTGTGGACCTGCGACCGCTACAGCGTGATGCAGAGGGCCAACAGCTTGCTCTCGCCCGCCTCCGACTTGTGAACGAAGGTGTGATGACCCACAAGTGTAGGGGATCTATCGTAGTCCTTTCGATAAGTAAGAGTGTCGAACCCAACGAGGAGCAGAAGGAAATGACAAGCGGTTTTCAGTAAGGTATTCTCTGAAATACTGAAATTGTAGGTAACAGATAGTTTGTGATAAGATAATTTGTAACGGGTAACAAGCAATGAAAGTAAATAAGGTGCAGCAAGGTGGCCCAATCCTTTTTGTAGCAAAGGACAACCCCGGACAAGTTCTTATAATGAGAAAAGCACTCCCGAGGACACATGGGATTATCATCAAGCTAGTTTTCATCACGCTCATATGATTCGCATTCGTTACTTTCATAATTTGATATGTGGGCGGATAGGTGCTCGGGTACTGCCCTTTCTTGGACAATCATCCCACTTATGATTAACACTTATTGCAAGCATCCACAACTACAAAATAAGTATTAAGGTAAACCTAACCACAACATGAAACATATGGATCCAAATCAACCCCTTACGAAGCAACACATAAACTAGGGTTTAAGCTTCTGTCACTCTAGCAACCCATCATCTACTTATTACTTCCCAATGCCTTCCTCTAGGCCCAAACAATGGTGAAGTATCATGTAGTTGACGTTCACATAACACCACTAGAGGAGAGACAACATACATCTCATCAAAATATCGAACGAATACCAAATTCGCATGACTACTAATAGGAAGACTTCACCCATGTCCTCAGGAACAAACGTAACTTCTCACAAAGCATATTCATGTTCATAATCAGAGGAGTATTAATATGCATTAAGGATCTGAACATATGATCTTCCACGAAATAAACCAACTAGCATCAACTACAAGGAGTAATCAACACTACTAGCAACCCACAAGTACCAATCTGAGGTTTTGGTACAAAGATTGGATACAAGAGATGAACTAGGGTTTGAGAGGAGATGGTGCTGGTGAAGATGTTGATGAAGATTGACCCCCTCCCGATGAGAGGATCATTAATGATGATGATGGTGATGATTTCCCCCTCCCGGAGTGAAGTTTCCCCGACAGAACAGCTCCACCGGAGCCCTAGATTGGTTCCTCCAAGGTTCCGCCTCGTGGCGGAGGAGTTTCGTCCCATAAGCTTGCTTATGAATTTTTCCAGGGTAAAACCCTTCATATAGCAGAAGATGGGCACCGGAGGGATGCCAAGTGGCCCACGAGGCAGGAGAGCGCGCCCAGGGGGGTAGGGTGCGCCCCCACTCTCATACACGGTGGGTGGCCCCCCTCAGGTATTTCTTCCGCTGAATATTTATCATTAATTCCAAAAATGGCTTTCGTGGAGTTTCGGGACTTTTGGAGCTGTGCATAATAGGTCTCCAATATTTGCTCCTTTTCGAGCTCAGAATCCCAGCTGCCGGCATTCTCCATCTTCATGTAAACCTTGTGAAATAAGAGAGAATAGCCATAAGTATTGTGACATAACATGTAATAACAGCCCATAATGCAATAATTATTGATATAAAAGCATGATGCAAAATGGACGTATCAACTTCCCCAGGCTTAGACCTTGCTTGTCCTCAGGCGGAAGACGATGTTGAAGAATATGTCCACATGTTTAGAGATGGAGGTGTCAATAAAAATAAAATATGGACATGAGGGCATCATGATTATTCTTATAACAGCAACACTGTAGCGACCCGACCCGAATGGGTCAAGTCTCTGTGCTAAATTATCATCCCTGGATCGATATGCTGACACACACAGTACTCGAGGATTTATAACAGAGGTAAATCACATGTATAAAGTAACGTAAATACCATTACCTCAATCCAAATAGCGGAAGTAACAGGGTTGTGGATTCCCATCAACACCAACGACAAAGTTGAGTGTAGAAATCGTAACCCTAACATATCACTTACTCGTCGTAAGATCCTGCAACATGAGACGTTGCAGCCACAAAGGGTCATTACATTGAATGTACCGGCAAATTCACACCATTGGATAATGATGAATAATAACTATGACTACATGCATATTTGGCTGGTGGAAAGCTCTATGGTTATATTGTTTTTGCGAAAAGCCAATTTTTCCCTACTACAAAGGAATAGATTTTAATTTAACTATCATGGTGGTTGAACAACATTGAGAAGGTAACCCCAACTCAATCCCAATTAAAAGTAATCATTAACAACCCAACAAATTAATTAAGTAACGTGACGAGATACATGTGATAATCCAAGTACTAGATACTCAAAACGTCCATAACCGGGGACACGGCTAACCATGATTAGTTTGTACACTCTGCAGAGGTTTGCGCACTTTTCCCCACAAGACTCGATCGCCTCCGTTGGATTTCTCACACTGCATGGTGTTTGAGAAACAGATGACCGAGACATAGTCTTTCAGAAACATTAACTCCCTACTCCGGGTAGACCATACCAAACCTACAAAACCCACTACCTGCTGATCTACCTCTTCGAGAGCTTCACGTAACTTACTCAGCTATGCTAGAGCCCATAATAGCTTGTGGCTGCACACGGAAGTTTCTAGCATGAATCATCTCAGTTTCCTTTGAGCCTGGGTGGCGGTAAATAGGAAGATCACACGGTAACCCCGGGATTTCCAAAAAAATACAGACAACACTGGGTTCCCTAGGTGCCTCAATCCACCCAGATGTGTATTAAAGTTGCCACCTTAAGTTGAACCATTAATTAACAATCTCACATCTGTCATGGATACACTCAAACCCAATCCACATCAATGAGCATAGCATAACAATATAAGCAGAACATAATAGTAACTCCCAAGGGTTTGGTAATAAACAGGGCAATAGGTTCTACCTCAGCAACTACTTCCCAATACCCACATGTTGTCAACTCCTAACCATGCAATGTTTTAGGGTTGGAACTAATGCATAAAAACTGGGTATGAAAAGGATATGATCAACGTGTGAACTTGCCTGCAATGTTGATGAAGATGATTCACACTCAAAACTATTGATAGGACTACTCATCACACTCCGGTCAATCTATCATAAGCAAACAATAGTAACCACACATAAGCAATCACTCAAAAGATCAGAGAGAACGAAGAAAACAATTTGGAAAACATCAAAACCAAGCAAATAACTCTTGCAACATAAAACAATTTATAACAGTACCAAAATTATATGAATTTGGCCTTATCAGAAAGTTTAGGTCAAGAGCTTCGATTTGCAAAAAGAATCACTCCAATCGGAGTTACAAAACTCAAGTTACAGACGAAACAAGATCAAATACTAATCTGAACTAAACTCAATTTTTAAATTGTCAAAAACATGTTTAAGTTGTTTATCTGGATAGAGGGGATCATAATGAAGAAGTGGGCGTTGGTTTCATTGGATTTAGATACACGAGTAAAAAGTTGTGAGCATTTGAAGTACATGGACTAATCTGTAAAAACTTTAATCACAGAAGGGTCCCTGGCAGAAATAAAATAAAACGAAAAGGATAGCGAACGGTCGCTAACGAACTGAAAAACCATTCGGTACAAACCCTAACTAACGAACATTCACCAAATAAATAAAAAAACGTTTAAAAAAACAAAAAAAAACGAAATCTGGATCGTTCGATCCAGATCCAACGGACGGGAGGCGACGGTTACCACGGTGATCGCCGGAGTCGGGGAGGACGGCGGCGGCGGCTTCGGTCTCACCCGGGGCGGCAACTCAGGGCGTCGGCTGCGTCAGGCGGGGCACGGGGAGGCGCGGCGCGATGCGGCGGTGACGACGATGGTGACGACAGCGGCGAGGAGCAGCGATGGCGGTGGTTCCGGCGGATCTCGCCGGCAGCGGCGTGACGTGCGAGGGTGGCGGCGGCTCAAGGCGTCGCGGGGCTTGAGGGGCCCGGCTATTTATGGAGGAGGGCGGCCTCGGGAGGCATGGAGGAGGGGGCAAGGGCAAAGGCGGCGAGGTGCGGTGTCCGCGACGGACACGACGGCGGGAGTCCTGCTGGAGCTCGGGGACGCGCGGGCGTCGGGCTGGGCCGTGGCCTGGCCGGTTGGCTGGGCCAGCCCAGTTCGGCGGAAAGTTTTTTTTAAACATTTTTGTAGCAAAACAAAAATAAACGCAAAATAAATATAAATTTTACATATGCATATAATATATCAAAATTTTCAGAAAAAGATTTCCTACAGCATGAACATTATTCTAGCTTAACATAGTACCCACAACAATTCTAATAATTCAAACAGTGCTACTGACCTATTTAAAACCCAATAAAATAATTTTTTAAAAATACCAAAATGGTTTCAAATTTATTTTCTCCAATTTTCTACTGTAGGGAATCATGTTACCCTAATTTCCTTATATTTTGTTTTTGGAGAAAAATAATTTGAATAAAACCCAAATAAGGCCAAATTGAAAATAATTTTCAACGAGGCTTTAAATTGGATTTCTTTTAAACTCCCAACTCATATTTCATCTGTTTTGAAGAAGTCATTTTATCTTCTCTCATGAAAATCATTGAGTTGCTTGAAGTTTCCGAAATTCAAAAATATTTCCAAATGAAATTCAAATCTCTTCAAAACCCTTTTCATTTATTTAAATGGAAGAAGTCATATTATCTTCACTCCAGGGTTTTGTGTTTGAAAAATATTTGAATCCATGGAGATCAGAAAGCAAAGGTGAAAGTTTGGAAAAGTCCTTTTATTCCCTCTCATTTAACTTTCAAAAGTTTCCAATTTCACTCAATCAATCACACAACTACCAAACAAACAATCATCTATCTATTTATTATAACATTCCAAAATTTAGAATTTTGGGATGTTACAAACCTACCACCCTTAAAATGAATCTCGTCCTCGAGATTCGGAGAGGCTAGCAAGAAATAGGTTAGGGTCGGGGTCTTCTCAAAATCCTTCGATCGTCACAGGCGTTCTCGGTTGCTACCACCCTTAGAAACATGTTTACGGTTCCATCAAATCTCATATACTCCATCCTTATTTTTGACGGTGTCGATCTTCTCAGATCTTCAGGGTAATTCCTTCTCTGGGCTCTTCCGGTGGTGGCATAACCCTTTTCCTTAATTCTTATGTCCTTTCGTCTTGGTAAGGTTCTTCCATGACTGGGTCTTCTTAGCTGACGGGTCTGGCGCCAATACTAAACATCTATAGATATCTCATTGTGGTCAATGGTTTATGGTTTCTCCTGCATAAAACGGGCCTGGGCTTCATTCTCATCGTATATTCTACGATTGGCAACAGCTGCCTTGTACAAGGAAAAAAATACTTATACCATTCTAAGGTTCAAACAAGGTTTTGATCGTCATCTCTCTACTATAGGTAAGTCACTCAGATTTTCCATCCCACATAGCAAAGCGAATAATAAGAGTAAGTCGGTATGGTGATCAATCCATCCCGCACCCTAATCATTACCTTGTATACAGTTTAGCGAATCTCGCATTCTAACACTCGGTCATCCTCACAAGCATTGCAGAATTTTCTCTTGTCGCCGAACCAAGTTTGGATGAATCCATTGATTCTGCAAGCCAAACCAACATCTATCGTTCCTTTACAACTCTCAGGTTTTGCGTAAACTCCTATAAGATCGTCTGTTGATAAAGGCATATCTTCTTCCAGGGTTTTTCCTTCAGCAAGAGTGTGCTTGCTTCTTGGCAGGTCCTGGGGCCTGTGGGTTATGGCCCATCTCATCACTTGTAAACCTTGAACTCATCATCACGGGCAACTACCATCACTCCAACATCCAACTTCCTAGCATTTCTTAAATCCATCCAATGGTACCATCTTCCTTCCTTCCTTCTATTGGTGCCAAGCTAAGATGTGATTACTCAAACTCATCATGGAGTTACAATTGCTCCGTATTACCAACATCATACCTCCTTTATATCCAAATAGTACTTCATTCATTCATACTCTTGGGGTATCCCACATATCGAGACAAAACTCCTTCTTATTTTGTCCGAAGTCCACTCCATGGAATATCATAATCCTCTCCAGAGGTCCAATCTCCTCGCAGGGTACTACCACCCTTAAAATGCTCTAATTCATCCGTAGACCATATTTCTCATATCCTCGAAAATGGTCAAGACCAAATTTCTAGGTTTCAACATCCTTGGCATGAGTCATGGTTCTACTTTCCTTTAGTTTCCTGACAAATCTCTGGTATCTCGAGGTTTTAGCTCCTCCAGCTTGGCTACTTTCAGCTTCTGGTTCCCGAATTCTTCACGAATTGTTTCCTTGTAAAATATGACTTCCTAAAGGTCCATCTTAAACTTCTTGAATGTAATACTCCAGATCCTGGTGATTCAACTGCATCCTTTGCTGACAGATGCTCCTTCAGCCTTCTATCATCCAATCCTTCCATGCATCTGCATGCTTAACTTCGCATGGTGACAATAGCATAAGCGGGCAATAACACCATGGTCACTCGTGTCTATGCCCATGTTACTTCCATGAGCTTTCATTCCATAATTGATACCTCATGTCTTAGAGTTTCCTTGACATAAACTTTGAGTTCTAATGCTCCATCTTCCCGTCTTTCCTCGATACACCCTGATCTCGGGTATTGACAACTTCCTTAGTCTGACAAGCTCTATCAGAGCAGCCTTCCTAGGTCATACCAATCTAGAAATTCTTCAAAGCCTTCAAATTCTCCTAGTCTTCTTCACCGTTGTAGTTTCCGTCATTTTAATGCATGGTAAAAGTCCTCTTTATTCCGAAGTAGTCTTAGTTGTCCGATATCTTGTACTCCTTGGAGTGGTCTCATCAGCCGAATCTTCAAGTGGTCACAAGGGGAAAGGGGTATGGTCTAGCTAAAATGGAATATTTGAATAAGCTCAGGAGAGAAGAGAGGTAAAAGATCTTTTTGAAAATAAAGTAGTAGAGGAAATCTTTCCTATGGGCTTGCCAATTTCTAGGGTCACGTCCTATAGTCAACATGTGCTTTGATACCATCTTGTAGCGACCCGACCCGAATGGGTCAAGTCTTTGTGCTAAATTGTCATCCCTGGATTGGTATGCTGGCACACACAATACTCGAGGATTTACAACAGAGGTAAATCACATGTATAAAGTAACATAAATACTATTACCTCAATCCAAATAGCGGAAGTAACAGGGTTGTGGATTCCCATCAACACCAACGCCAAAGTTGAGTGTAGAAATCATAACCCTAACGTATCACTTACTCGTCGTAAGATCCTGCAACATGAGACGTTGCAGCCACAAAGGGTCAGTACATTGAATGTACTGGCAAATTCACGCCATAGGATAATGATGAATAATAACTATCACTACATGCATATTTGGCTGGTGGAAAGCTCTATGGTTATATTGTTTTTGTGAAAAGCCAATTTTTCCCTACTACAAAGGAATAAATTTTAATTTAACTATCATGGTGGTTGAACAACATTGAGAAGGTAACCCCAACTCAATCCCAATTAAAAGTAATCATTAACAACCCAAAAAATTAATTAAGTAACATGATGAGATACATGTGATAATCCAAGTACTAGATACTCAAAACGTCGATAACCGGGGACACGGCTAACCATGATTAGTTTGTACACTCTGCAGAGGTTTGCGCACTTTTCCCCACAAGACTCGATCGCCTCCGTTGGATTTCGCGCACTGCACGGTGTTTGAGAAATGGATGACCGAGACATAGTCTTTCAGAAACATTAACTCCCTACTCCGGGTAGACCATACCAAACCTACAAAACCCACTACCTGCTGATCTACCTCTTCGAGAGCTTCACGTAACTTATTCAGCTATGCTAGAGCCCATAATAGCTTGTGGCTGCACACGGAAGTTTCTAGCATGAATCATGTCTGTTCAGTTTGAGCCTGGGTGGCGGTCCATAGGAAGATCACACGGTAACCTCGGGATTTCCAAAAAAATACAGACAACACTGGGTTCCCCAGGTGCCTCAATCCACCCAGATGTGTATTAAAGTTGCCACCTTAAGTTGAACCATTAATTAACAATCTCACATCTGCCGTGGATACACTCAAACCCAATCCACGTCTACGAGCATAGCATAGCAATATAAGCATAACGTAATAGTAACTCCCAAGGGTTTGGTAATAAACAGGGCAATAGATTCTACCTCAGCAACTACTTTCCAATACGCACATGTTGTCAACTCCTAACCATGCAATGTTTGAGGGTTGAAACTAATGCATAAAAACTGGGTATGAAAAGTATATGATCAAAGTGTGAACTTGCCTGCAATGTTGATGAAGATGCTTCGCACTCAAAACTCCTGATAGGACTACTCGTCACACTCCGGTCAATCTATTGTAAGCAAACAATAGTAACCACACATAAGCAATCACTCAAAAGATCGGAGAGAACGAAGAAAACAATTTGGAAAACATCAATTTGGAAAATAACTCTTGCAACATAAAACAATTTCTAACAGTACCAAAATTATATGAATTTGGACTTATCAGAAAGTTTAGGTCAAGAGCTTCGATTTGAAAAAAGAATCACTCCAATCGGAGTTACAAAACTCAAGTTACAGACGAAACAACATCGAATACTAATCTGAAGTAAACTCAATTTTTAAATTGTCAAAAACATATTTAAGTTGTTTATCTGGATAGAGGGGATCATAACGAAGAAGCGAGCATTGGTTTAATTGGATTTCGATACACGAGTAAAAAGTTGTGAGCATTTGAAGTACATGGACTAATCTGTAAAAACTTTAATCACAGAAGGGTCCCTGGCAGAAATAAAATAAAACGAAAAGGCTATTTAGTGAACGGTCGCTAACGAATGCTAACGAACGGAAAAACCGTTCGGTGCAAAACCTAACTAACGAACGTTCATCGAATAAATAAATAAAAACGTTTAAAGAAACGAGATCTGGATCGTTCGATCCAGATCCAACGGACGGGAGGCGGCGGTTACCACGGCGATCGCCGGAGTCGGGGAGGACGGCGGCGGAGGCATCGGTCTCGCCCGGGGCGGCAGCTCCAGGCGTTGGCTGCGTCAGGCGGGGCACGAGGAGGCGTGGCGCGATGCGGCGGTGACGGCGGTGGTGACGATAGCGGCGAGGAGCGGCGATGGCGGCGATTCCGGCGGATCTCGCTGGCGGCGGCGTTAGATGCGAGGGCGGCGGTGGCTCAAGGCGTCACGGGGCTCGAGGGGCCTGGCTATTTATGGAGGAGGGCGTCCTCGGGAGGCGTGGAGGAGGGGGCAAGGGCAAAGGCGGCGGGGCGCGGTGACCACGACGGACACGGCGACGGGAGCCCTGCTGGAGCTCGGGGACGCGCGGGCGTCGGGCTGGGCTGTGGCCTGGCCGGTTGGCTGGGCCGGCCCAGTTCGGCAGAAAGTTTTTTTTAAACATTTTTCTAGCAAAACAAAAATAAACGCAAAATAAATAATTTTTTTACATAGGCATATAATATATCAAAATTTTTAGAAAAAGATTTCCTACAACATGAACATTATTCTAGCTTAACATAAAATCCACAACAATTATAATAATTCAAACAGTGCTACTGACCTATTTAAAACCCAATAAAATCATTTTTTAAAAATACCAAAATGGTTTCAAATTTATTTTCTCCAATTTTCTACTGTAGGGAATCATGTTACCCTAATTTCCTTATATTTTGTTTGTGGAGAAAAATAATTTGAATAAAACCCGAATAAGGCCAAATTGAAAATAATTTTCAACGAGGCTTTAAATTGGATTTCTTTTAAACTCCCAACTCATATTTCATATGTTTTGAAGAAGTCATTTTATCTTCTCTCATGAAAATCATTGAGTTGCTTGAAGTTTCCGAAATTCAAAAATATTTCCAAATGAAATTCAAATATCTTCAAAACCCTTTTCATTTTTTTAAATGGAAGAAGTCATATTATCTTCACTCCAGGGTTTTGTGTTTGGAAAGTATTTGAATCCATGGAGATCAGAAAGCAAAGGTGAAAGTTTGGGAAAGTCCTTTTATTCCCTCTCATTTAACTTTCAAAAGTTTCCAATTTCACTCAATCAATCACACAACAACCAAACAAACAATCATCTATCTATTTATTATAACATTCCAAAATTTAGAATGTTGGGATGTTACAAACACACACACACACACACACACACACACACACACACATATATATATATATATTGTCATATGATTCCTTATGCTCAAGTAACAATCTATTCACAATGTCAAGTATGATTCAAAAACTTCATTGAGAACTAACAAACAATAATCTCAGTCACTGAAGCAATTGCAATTTATCATAACATCAGAAAGAGTCAATAATAGAGCTTTTCAGCAACTCCACATACTCAACTATCATTTAGTCTTTCACAATTGCTAACACTCACGCAATACTTATGGTTATGGAGTTTTAATCGGACACAGAGAGAGATAGGGGCTTATAGTGTTGCCTCCCAACCTTTTACCTCAAGGGTAATGTCAACAATAATAGTTCATGCTAACTTACATCCAATTGGATATATATATCAGGATCTTTCCAACACGAGGTGCTTGCCAAAGGATAAAATGAAAAAGGGAAAGGTGAATATCACCTTGACTCTTGCATAATGTATAAGACATAAGGTAAAAGATAGGCCCTTCGCAGAGGGAAGCAGAGGTTGTCATGTGCTTTTTGGTTGGATGCACGAAATCTTGATGCAAAAGAACGTCACTTTATATTGCCACTTGTGATATGAACCTTTATTATACAGTCTGTCGCTTTTATTACTTCCATATCACACGATCATATAAAGCTTATTTTCTCCACACTAATAAGTCACACATATTTAGAGAGCAATTTTTTTATTGCATGCAACATGACAACTTACTTGAAGGATCTTACTCAATCCATATGTATATATGGTGGACTCTCATGGCAAAACTGGGTTTAAGGATATTCGGAAGCACAAGTAGTATCTCTACTTGGTGCAAGGAATTTGGCTGACATCAGGGGGAAAGGCAAGCTCAACATGTTTGAATGATCCATGACAATATACTTTAACTGAGATGTGAGAAAACATAACCCATTACGTTGTCTTCCTTGTCCAACATCAACTCTTTAGCAGCCATACTTTAATGAGTGCTCACAATCATAAAAGATGTCCAAGATAGTATATTTATATGTGAGAACCTCTCTTTCTTTATTACTTCCTATTAATTGCAACGATGACCAAAACTATGTTTGCCAACTCTCAACAACTTTTAATCATCATACTCTCTATATGTGAAGTCATTACTATCCATCAGATCAATATGATCTCTTTTATATCTTTTTATTCTTTTATTCCCTTAAGATCATAGTAAGATAGAGAAGCGCTTGACTCAACACTAATCCCGCATATAGCTCACGGACTCGATTACATAGAGGGATCACAAAGAAAAACTCAAAACTAATTCATACCAAAACTTTATTCTACTAGATCAAGATATTACCAAAAGGATCGAACTAAGTAAAACGGTAAAGATAGGAGTGCGATGGTGATACGATACTGAGGCAACTCCCCCAAGTTTTGTAGTTGCCAAGGGGAGTGTCCATACCCATGTGATTATGTCTCCTTTGCTGGTGAAGAAGCTGGTGACGATGATGGATAGTCGCACATCGAGCGTAGGAGCTCTTCCAATTTGCGGATAATGCCCTTGAGTGCGACGCTATGATCCTTCAACAAAATATTTTCCTGTGTGAGATACTTGTTTTGTATGTGAGCTAACTCAATCATCTTGAAAGCTTCAATCTCAGTTGGGGTAAAGAGGTTAGGAAGAGGTTGAAGGATGTTTTCTGCTTCTGCCGCCGGAGCTTGATCCTCCATGGCCTTCTTGATCCCATCATCCTTATTGATCTCCCCGGGTTCTTCTCTCTTCAGCTCTATCTTCAATAGCCAAGCATCCTTGTCTTCATTGTTGGAGGAGGGTGACGTCATGATGCCTGGCCTCGACAAATCTGACAGAAAACAGCTCAAAACAAAGACAAAAGATTTTTGCGTGATACGGTGGTCAAAACATTCGGGAGATTATATAATGATTTTTTACGGACCAAAAGAATTATCGTGCAAGAAAATGGAGTCAGGAGAGCACACGAGGTGCCCACGAGGCAGGGGGCATGCCCAGGGGGGTAGGGCGCGCCCTCCACCCTCGTGGAAGCCTCGTGTCCTTCCCAGACTACTTCTTATTCTCCTATTTTCTTAAATATTCCAAAATAGAGAAAAAATGCCATTAGAACTGTTTTGGAGTCAGTTTACATACCGTACCACATACCTATTCCTTTTCGGAGTCTGAAACATTCTGGAAAGTGTTCCTTATGTATTTCTCCGGGGTTATAGTTTCAATAACATTAGTTTCAACATTTATAGGATTACCTGAGATATAATGTTTGATTCTTTGACTGTTCACCACCTTCAGATTTGTGCCTTCAAAGTTGTTGATTTTTATGGCACCGAAACGATAGATCTCCTCGATAACGTAAGGGCCTTCCCATTTAGAGAGAAGGTTTCCTGTAAAAAATATTAAACAAGAGTTGAAAAGCAAAACATAATCACCTACGGTAAACCCACGCTTTTGTATCCTTTTGTCATGCCATCTTTTAACTTGTTCTTTAAATAGTTTGGCATTCTCGTAGGCCTGGGTTCTCCATTCATCAAGTGAGATAATGTCAAATAACCTCTTCTCACCAGCAAGTTTGGTCATAATTGAGCTCTTTAATGGCCCAATAAGCCTTATGTTCAAGTTCGAGAGGTAAGTGACATGCTTTTCCATAAACCATTTTATATGGAGACATACCCATAGGATTTTTATATGCAGTTCTATAAGCCCATAATGCATCATCAAGTTTCTTGGACCAATTCTTTCTAGATCTATTAACAGTCTTTTGCAAAATTAATTTAAGTTCTCTATTACTCAATTCTACTTGACAACTAGACTGTGGGTGATATGGAGATGCAATTCTATGATTAACATCATACTTAGCAAGCATTTTACAGAAAGCACCATGAATAAAATGTGAACCACCATCAGTCATTAAGTATCTAGGGACTCCAAACCTCGTAAAAGTAACTTCTTTAAGCATCTTAATAGAAGTGTTATGATCAGCACTACTAGTTGGAATAGCTTCTACCCACTTAGTAACATAATCAACAACAACTAAAATATGTGTATACCCATTAGAGGCAGGAAAAGGCCGCATATAATCAAAGTCCCAAACATCAAATGGTTCAATAACAAGAGAATAATTCATAGGCATTTCTTGACGTCTACTAATATTACCAATTCTTTGACATTAATCACAAGACAAGACAAACTTACGAGCATCTTTGAAGAGTGTAGTCCAATAAAAACCGGATTGCAATACCTTATGTGCAGTTCTATCTCCAGCGTGGTGTCCTCCATATGCCTCGGAGTGACACTTGCGTAGGATCTGTTCCTGTTCATGCTCAGGTACACAATGTCTAATAACACCATCTACTCCTTCTTTATAAAGGTGTGGGTCATCCCAGAAGTAATGTGTTAAATCATAGAAGAACTTTTTCTTATGCTGGTATGTGAAACTAGGTGGTATGAATTTAGCAACAATATAATTAGCATAATTAGCATACCAGGGAGCAGTACGAGAAGCATTTATGACATCTAATTGTTCATCAGGAAAGCTATCATTAATAGGTAGTGGGTCATCAAGAACATTCTCTAACCTAGACAAGTTGTCTGCAACGGGGTTCTCAGCTCCCTTTCTATCAATAATATGTAAATCAAATTCTTGTAGTAGGAGAACCCATCTAATAAGTCTAGGTTTAGCATCTTTATTTTCCATGAGATATTTAATAGCAGCATTATCAGTGTGAACAGTTACTTTAGAATCAACAATATAAGGTCTAAAATTATCACAAGCAAATACAACTGCTAAGAATTCTTATTTAGTAGTAGCATAATTTCTCTGAGCACTGTCTAGAGTTTTACTAGCATATTGGATAACATTTAGTTTCTTATCAACTCTTTGCCTTAGAACAACACCTACAGCATAATCGCTAGCATCACACATAATTTCAAAGGGTAAATTCCAATCAGGTGGCTGAACAATAGGTGCAGAAATCAAAGCTTTCTTAAGTATTTCAAATTCTTCTACACAATCATCATCAAAGATAAAAGGAATATTTTTTTGCAATAGATTAGTCAGAGGCCTAGAAATTTTAGAAAAGTCCTTAATGAACCTCCTATAAAAACCGGCATGACCAAGGAAACTTCTTATACCTTTAATGTCCTTCGGACATGGCATCTTTTAAATAGCATCAATCGTAGCTTTATCAACTTCAATACCCCTTTCAGAAACTTTATGCCCCAAGACACTACCTTCATTAACCATAAAGTGGCACTTCTCCCAATTCAAGACGAGACTAGTATCTTCATATCTCTGCAAAACTCGATCAAGGTTGCTCAAGCAATCATCAAAAGAGGATCCATAAACCGAGAAATCATCCATGAATACCTCACAAATCTTTTCACAAAAGTCAGAGAATATAGCCATCATGCATCTTTGAAAGGTAGCAGGTGCATTACATAAACCAAAAGGCATTCGTCTATAAGCAAAAGTACCGAAAGGGCAAGTAAAAGTGGTCTTTTCTTGATCCTCAGCTGACACAAGTATTTGGGAGAAACCAGAGTAACCATCCAGAAAGCGAAAATGTGTATGTTTGGATAACCTTTCTAGCATTTGATCAATAAAAGGTAAAGGGTAATGATATTTTTAGTAGCTTTATTTAATTTGCAAAAATCAATTACCATCCTATAAACTGTAATAATTCTTTGTGGGATCAATTCATCTTTATCATTAGGAACAATAGTAATACCTCCCTTCTTAGGGACACAATGGACATGACTTACCCACTGACTATCAGCAACGGGATAAATTATACCTGCCTCGAGGAGCTTTAGTATTTCCTTTCTTACCACTTCTTTCATCTTAGGATTTAATCATCGTTGGTGATCAACAACTGGTTTGGCATCTTCTTCCAATTTTATTTTGTGTTGGCATAAAGTGGGACTAATGCCTTTGAGATCATCAAGAGTATATCCAATAGCAGCATGTTGCTTCTTCAGAGTTTTCAATAATCTTTCCTCTTCTTGCTCTGAAAGGTTAGCGCTAATAATAACATGATATATCTTCTTTTCATCAAGATAAGCATATTTAAGAGTATCAGGTAATTGTTTAAGCTCAAACACGGGATCACCCTTGGGTGGAGGAGGATCCTCTAAGATTTCAACAGGCAAGTTGTGTTTCAAAATAGGTCCCTATTTTAAGAATACTTCATCTATTTCCCTTTCATTCATAAACATATCATTTTCATGTTCTAGCAAATATTGTTCTAACGGACCAGTAGGAGGCACGACAATAGAAGCAAGACCAATAATTTCATCCTTACTAGGCAATTCTTTATCATGAGGTTGTCTACGAAATTTAGTGAAATTAAACTCATGAGACATGTCCCCTAAACCAATAGTAACAACATCCTTTTTGCAATCAATCTTAGCATTAACAGTATTCCAGAAGGGTCTACCAAATATGATGGGACAAAAGTCATCTTGTGGGGAACCAAGAACAAGAAAATCAGCAGGATATTTAACTTTCCCACACAAGACTTCAACATTTCTAACAATCCCAACTGGTGAAATAGTATCTCTATTGGCAAGCTTAATTGTAACATCAATTTCTTCTATCTCAGCAGGTGCAATATCATGCATAATTTCTTTGTATAAGGAATGAGGTATTGCACTAGCACTAGCACCCATATCACATAAGCCATGATAACAATGATCTCCTATTTGAACAGAAATAATAGGCATGCCTACAACATGTCTATGTTTATTATTAGTATCAGGTCTAGCAATTCTAGCAGCTTCATCACAGAAGTAAATAACATGCCCATCAATATTATCAGCCAAGAGATCTTTAACCATAGCAATACTAGGTTCAACTTTAATTTGCTCAGGAGGTGTATATGTTCTAGTATTACCCTTACGAACCACATTTGAAGCTTTAGCATGATCCTTTATCCTAATAGGGAAAGGTGGTTTCTCAACATAAGTAGTAGGAACAATAGGATCATTATAAGTGATAGTCTTTTCTTCAACTGTAACAGGTGCAACTACTTTTGCTTCAATGGGAGGATTATATTTAAACCACTTCTCCTTAGGGAGATCAACATGAGTAGCGAATGATTCACAGAAAGAAGCTACTATCTCAGAGTCAAGTCCATATTTCATGCTAAATCCACGAAAAGCATCGGTATTCATAAAAGATTTAACACAATCAAACTTAGGTGTCATACCTGACTCCTTACCATCGTCAGAATCCCAATCTTCAGAGTTGCGTTTAATTCTTTCCAATAAATCCCATTTGAATTCAATAGTCTTCATCATAAAAGACCCAACATAAGAAGTATCAAGCATGGTGCGATTGTTGAGAGAAAGCCGAGCATAAAAGTTTTGAATAATCATTTCTCTTGAGAGCTCATGATTGGGGCATGAATATAACATTGACTTAAGCCTCCCCCAAGCTTGAGCGATGCTTTCTCCTTCGTGAGGCCAAAAATTATATATGTAATTGCGATCACGATGAACAAGATGCATAGGATAAAACTTTTGGTGAAATTCCAATTTCAATCGTTTATAGTCCCAGGATCCCGTATCATCACATAGCCTATACCATGTCAATGCGTCTCCCTTGAAAGATAAAGGGAAGACCTTCTTTAATAATATTATCGGGCAAACCTGCAAGCTTAAATAATCCACAAACTTCATCCACATAGATAAGGTGTAAATCGGGATGCAATGTTCCATCTCCTGCAAAGGGATTAGCTAGCAGTTTCTCTACCATAACCGAAGGAATCTCAAAGTAAACATTTTCAGTAGGTTCAGTAGTTTGAGGAGCAACTCTTTGCTCTACTGGTCGGGGTGAAGATACCCCAAACAAGCCCATCAAACGATTAGTTTCCATAGTAACAAGTGACAGTAAATTTCAGCACACTATATAAATGTTTCCTTACCAAGTTCCACTTACCAAAGGCGCTTCACTCCTCGACAACAGCGCCAGAAAAGAGTCTTGATGACCCACAAGTGTAGGGGATGTATCATAGTCCTTTCGATAAGTAAGAGTGTCGAACCCAACGAGGAGCAGAAGGGAATGACAAGCGGTTTTCAATAAGGTATTCTCTGCAAGTACTGAAATTGTAGGTAACAGATAGTTTGTGATAAGATAATTTGTAACGGGTAACAAGCAATGAAAGTAAATAAGGTGCAGAAAGGTGGACCAATCCTTTTTGTAGCAAAGGACAAGCCTGGAAAATTTCTTATAATGAGAAAAGCGCTCCTGAGGACACATGGGAATTATCGTCAAGCTAGTTTTCATCACGCTCATATGATTTGCGTTCGTTACTTTGATAATTTGATATGTGGGTGGACCGGAGCTTGGGTACTGCCCTTTCTTGGACAAGCATCCCACTTATGATTAACCCCTATTTCAAGCATCCGCAACTACAAAATAAGTATTATGGTAAATCTAACCACAACATGAAACATATGGATCCAAATCAGCCCCTTACAAAGCAACGCATAAACTAGGGTTTAAGCTTCTGTCATCTAGCAACCAATCATCTACTTATTACTTCCCAATGCCTTCCTCTAGGACCAAACAATGGTGACGTGTCATGTAGTCGATGTTCACATAACACCACTAGAGGAGAGACACCATACATCTCATCAAAATTTCAAACGAATACCAAATTCACATGACTACTAATCGCAAGACTTCACCCATGTCCTCAGGAACAAACGTAACTACTCACAAAGCATATTCATGTTCATAATCAGAGGAGTATTAATATGCATTAAGGATCTGAACGTATGATCTTCCACCAAATAAACCAACTAGCATCAACTACAAGGAGTAATCAACACTACTAGCAACCCATAGGTACCAATCTGAGGTTTTGGTACAAAGATTGGATACAAGAGATGAACTAGGGTTTGAGAGGAGATGGTGCTGGTGAAGATGTTGATGGAGATTGATCCCCTCCCAATGAGAGGATCGTTAATGATGATGATGGTGATGATTTCCCCCTCCCGGAGGGAAGTTTCCCCGGCAGAACAGCTCCGCCGGAGACCTAGATTGGTTCCGCCAAGGTTCTGCCTCGTGGAGGCGGAGTTTGGTCCCGTAAGGTTGCTTATGATTTTTTCCAGGGTAAAACCCTTCATATAGCAGAAGATGGGCACTAGAGGGCTGCCAGGTGGCCCACAAGGCAGGGGGCGCGCCCAGGGGGTAGGGCGCGCCCCCACCCTCGTGGACGGTGGGTGGCCCCCCTCAGGTATTTCTTCCGCTGAATATTTATCATTAATTCCAAAAATCACTTTCATGGAGTTTTAGGACTTTTGGAGCTACGCAGAATAGGTCTCCAATATTTGCTCCTTTTCCAGCTCAGAATCCTAGCTGTCGGCATTCTCCCTCTTCATGTAAACCTTGTAAAATAAGAGAGAATATCCATAAGTATTGTGACATAACGTGTAATAACAACCCATAATGCAATAAATATCGATATAAAAGCATGATGCAAAATGGACGTATCAAGGCGTCCTGGTCGATGGGATTTTCGTCGCTGTCGGATTACATGCCGCCGCTCCTGCCGGTGCTAGACATTGGGAGAGGAGTGGATGGGGATGGGAGGGAAGGAGAAGTGTAGCGGAGAGTGAAACTAGGGTTTGGTCCAGATGGGATTTTTTGTGGGGACGGAAAGGAGTCCGTGTGGGCTAGTGTGGGTCGGGCTGACATGGCGAACGCGTCCGACCGTCCCATATATGGGCAGGATATGAGGAGTGCCGGTCAGATCAGACGTAAAGGGACTGTTTGAGGAGGCCGATTAGGTCGGGCGAAAGTTACCGATCTGTGACCGAGCCGTCCGTCCAGTCAGTATAGGAGGTCTAGCTTGAGATGCTCTTATTTCTTCAAGTCATAGTTTTTCTCAAGTCACAGTTTTTTATTTTTTATTTTTAGTAACACTTTTTTTATGTTAACTAAGTTTGGATGGTTTTTTATTTCAGAATACTCAAAAAAGTTTTGGATGGCTTGGAGTGGTGTTCTTTGTTTGGACTGGCGATGGGCTGCCAACACAAGGGCATCCCGTTCACAACACAAGGGTAGCCCCTCACCAGCTTTGGTCCTCTCGCGTCCCCACGACCACCAAGAAAGCTTCTCTCTTTTCCCCTTGCCTCTCTGGGAGGAAATCTCCAAAACCCTAGAACTCTTCACCGACATGGACGGTGTATCTCGACGCCCCGCGGATGTGGTCACGGAAGGCCGCTCCTACAGTCGGCTACAACCTCCATCGTATGATTTTGTCCCCATCCCCTCACCCTCCTCTCTATTTTCGATGGCTTGGAACATCTAGTGTTGATGTATAGCTGCATGTTTTACATTGGTCATATATATAAATGCAGAATACAATCTCTGTTGCACATGCACCATTCCAACGAGGGCTAGTCCCTTTGCATTGTCCATGGGATGTCTATGTAGATTTTCTTTGAGTTATTCTCTCAGATCATGCTTAATACTCCCCACGTCCCAAAATTCTTGTCTTTGATTTGTCTAAATATGGATGTATCTAGTCATGTTTTAGTGTTAGATACTTCCCTACGTAGACAAATATAAGACAAGAATTTTGGGACGGAGGGAGTTCTAATAGAGACAACTAAGAACTACAATGAAATCTCTTGGAGACATCTCATTGGTATCAGTCTTTGCAAAATAATAATATTATTATATTCCACAAACTTATTCATCTTTTGTTTTTTTCAGCTGTGAAAACACCAAGCAGGCAGTGCTCATCGAGGCCTCACCACCCACAAGCTCCTTTCCACCCGTTTCAGCATTGATGCCAACAGGATTGTTCATTAAATACTTTATGAGGGTTGATATTAATGGGTTAGTTCACACATATCCTCATCGAGGTGGTCCATTCAAGAGCGCACAACAAGCTAAGGACTCCATTGATTCCCATCACGCTAATCTGTGCAAAATCAAGTAAAATCTTCTCTCAAGTTTGTTTCTATTTGTAAGTTTTTGAAAATGCTAGAACTACGTCGGCATTTCCCCAAAGAGGAAGGGATGATGCAGCACAACGACGGTAGGTATTTCCCTCGGTGATGAGACCAAGGTTATCGAACCGGTACAAGAACCATGCAACACAATGAAAATAGCTCATGCACACAAATAACAAATACTCGCAACCCGATGTGTTAAAGGGGTTGTCAATCCCTTTCGGGTAACGGCGCCAGAAATTGGCGAGTAGACGGGAGAAAGTTGTAATAGATTGGATAAAATAGATCACAAACAAAATAAAGTGTAGCAAGATATTTTTGTACTTTTGGTTTAATAGATCTGAAAATAAAAGCAAATAAAAAAATCACGAATGCAAATAAAATAAAGAAGAAACCTAGGGTCCGTAGGTTTCACTAGTGGCTTCTCTCGAGAAAAATAGCAAACGGTGGGAAAACAATTATTGCTGGGCAATTGGTAGAGCATCAAATAATCATGACGATATCCAGGCAATGATCATTATATAGGCATCACGTCCAAGATTAGTAGATCGACTCCTGCTTGCGTCTACTACTATTACTTCATACATCGGCCGCTATCCAGCATGCATCTAGTGTATTAAGTTCATGAAAAAATGGAGTAATCCAATAAGAAAGATGACATGTTGTAAACAAGATCTATTTATGTAGAAATAGACCCATCTTGTTATTCTTAATAGCAACGATACATACGTGTCGTTTCCCCTTCTGTCACTGGGATCAAGCATCGTAAGATCGAACCCATCACAAATCACCTCTTCCCATTGCAAGATAAATAGATCAAGTTGGCCAAACAAAACCCAAATACCAGAGAAGAAATACGAGGCTATAAGCAATCATGCATATAAGAGATCAAGAGAAGACTCAATTAACTTTCATGGATAAAAACATAGATCTGATCATAAACTCAAAGTTCATCGGATCCCAACAAACACACCGCAAATAGACTTACATCATATGGATCTCCAAGAGACCATTGTATCGAGAATCAAGAGAGAGAGAGAGAGAGAGAGAGAGAGAGAGAGAGAGAGAGAGAGAGAGAGAGAGAGAGAGAGAGAGAGAGAGAGGAAGCCATCTAGCTACTAACTATGGAACCGTAGGTATGCAAAGAGCTACTCATGCATCATCGGAGAGGCACCAATGGACATGATGAACCCCTCCATGATGGTCTCTAGATTGGATCTGGTGTTTCTGGAACTTGCGGCGGCTGGAATTGATTTTCGCCGACTACCCTAGGGTTTCTGGACTATTGGGGTATTTATAGAGAAAAGAGGCTATGCGGGAGGCCATCGAGGTGGGCATAACCCACCTGGGCGCGCCTGGGCCCCCAAGCGTGCCCTGGTAGGTTGTGCCCCCCTCGGGGCACCCCTTTGGTACTTCTTTGGCCCAACTTGTGTCTTCTCGTCTAGAAAAAATCCACAGAAAGTTTCGCTGCGTTTGGACTCCGTTTGGTATTGATTTCCTGCGATGTAAAAAACAAGCAGAAAACAGCAACTGGCACTGGGCACTAGTCAATAGGTTGGTACAAAAAATGATATAAAATTCTTATAAAATGATTGTAAAACATCCAAGAATGATAATATAACATCATGGAACAATAGAAAATTATAGATACGTTGGAGACATATCAACATCCCCAAGCTGAATTCCTGCTCGTCCTCGAGTAGGTAAATGATAAAAACAGAATTTTTGATGTGGAATACTGCCTAACATGTTCATCACATATTCTTTTCTTTGTAGCATGGACATTTGGACTTTTATATGGTTCAAAGCAATAGTCTAGTTTTGACATGAAGACTTTAATACTCAAGCATACCAACAAGCAACCATGTCTTTCATATTATCAACACTAAAGCAAGTTATCCCTAACCCATTATGCTCAACCATTGATCCATTCATGAAACACACTCAAATATAGCTACACCCAACGCTCAAATATGATCACAGTGCCCCTTAGTTGGTGCTTTATAACAGAAGATGGAGACTCAAGTTCAAAAATAAAAATTGCATAAAGTAAAAGAAAGACCCTTTGCAGAGGGAAGTAGGGATTTGTAGAGGTGCCAGAGCTCAAAGTGAAAACTGAGAGATAAACACATTTTGGGAGGCATACTTTGCCCACCAACAAAAATGACTTAGAGTTCCCAACACTTTCCATGCTTGATATATCATAGACGGTTCCCAAATAGAAAATAAAGTTTATTCCTTTTTCCAGCATACTTTCACTTTCCATGGCTATCCGTATCCATGGGTGCCCTCCATACGAACACTTTCCAAGGAATTTATTATTTGACAACATAAAGTAAATCCATTTTTCATTTCGGGACTGGGCATCCCTAATATCTTTGCCATACTCTCATGCAATGACAAGTGAATAAACACTCATCGTGAGAATAACACATCTAGCATGGAAAACATCGGCCACCCCTCACCGCCTCGCGAGCGGTACGAGCACACAATAGAGAAATTTATTTTGAAAATTGGAGATGGCACATGCAAATTTTCCTAGAACGGAACGAAAATACCTCATATAGGTAGGTATAGTGGACTCATATGGAAAAATTGGTTTACAGGGTTTTGGATGCACAAGTAGTGATCATACTTAGTGCAAAATGAAGGCTAGCAAAAAGATTGAGACGCGTCCAACCAAGAAACGAAAAATCTCGTACCCAAGCATTAGGCATAAGTAAGACCAAATAATGCACCATAAGTATGATATAATTTCGTTGCATAACTATTAACTTTCGTGCTTGCATAGGGAATCACAAACCTTAACACCAATATTCTTACTAAAGCATAATTACTCATCAACATGACTCACATATCATATCGTCATATCTCAAAACCATTACTAATAATCAAGTTTATTTTGTCCAATGATCTTCATGAAAGTTTTTATTATATCTTCCTTGGATATCTATCACTTTGGGACTAATTTCATATCTTGCTTTTAATAAGCTCAAAAACATTTAAGTGAAGAACATGAGCATAATATTTCTTTCTCTCAAAATAATCTAAGTGAAGCAAGAGAGTATTTCTTAATTTTTTTACTAACTCCCAAATAAATCTAAGTGAAGCATGAGAGCATTTCTTCAAAAATAACAAAGCACATCGTGCTCAAAAAGATATAAGTGAAGCACTAGAGCAATTCCATGGCTCTAAAAATTTAAGTGAAGCATAGGAGCAAGCATAGCATACTTTTTGGCTCTCTCAAAAAGGTGTGTTCAGCAAGGATCCAATATTTAAAACACAAAGCAAAACAAGCAAATACTCATATCACACAAGACGCTCCAAGCAAAACTCATAATATGTGACGAATACAAATATAGCTCCAAGTAAAATACCGATGGTTGTTAGAAGAAAGAGGGGATGCCACTCGGGGGCATCCCCAAGCGTTGTTGCTTGCTGCTTCTTGAATATTATCTTGGGGTGCCTCGGGCATCCCAAGCTTAGATTTTTGCTAATCCTTATTCCTTCAGCCATCGTAATATCACCCAAAACTTGAAAACTTCAATCACACAAAACTCAACAAAACCTTCGTGAGATCTGTTAGTATAAGAAAGCAAATGACTACTATATATAAGTACGGTTGAAAACCCATTCATATTTTATTTTTGCATATATATAATGTGTTTCAACTTTTCTGTGGCATAGAATCATCAAAACAAGCACACAACGCAAAGAAAACAGAATCTGTTGAAAACAGATCAGTTTGTAGCAATCTGACTACTCAGAATACTTTTGTAACTCCAAAAATTATGAAAAATTAGGACAACGTGAGAAATTTGTTTATTAATCTTCTGCAGAAAGAATCAACTCAAAAGCACTCTTATGTTAAAAACCAAACATATTTTCGTGAGTGCAAAAGTTTCTGTTTTTCAGCAAGATCAAATCAACTCTCACCCAAATCATCCCAAAGGCCTTGCTTGGCACAAACACTAATTTAAACCACAAAAACACATCTAATCAGATGCATAATTGGGTATTTTATTGAGAACAGCAAGAAAACCAAAAAACAAAAAGATACAAGTTGGGTTGCCTCCCAACAAGCGCTATCGTTTTACGCCCCTAGCTAGGCATAACATGAAGGATCTACGTGTTGTCATCTTTAGCTCTAGATCCATACGATGCCCTCATGATTGATTCATATAGTGGCCTAATTCTTGTTATAGGGAAGTTTTACATACCCTTCCTTAGTGGAAATTGAAATTTAATGTTGCCTTCTTTCATATCAATCACGGCACCAATAGTATGTAAAAACGGTCTACCAAGTATAATTGGGCAAGACGGATTGCAATCAATATCAAGAACAATAAAATCTATGGGCACATAATTCCTATTTGCAAGAATAAGAACATCATTAATTCTTCCCATAGGCTTTTTAATACTAGAATCCGCCAAGTGCAAATTTAACGAGCATTCTTCAATATCGGTAAGACCAAGTGCATCACATAAAGATTTCAGAATTGTAGAAACACTAGCACCCAAGTCACATAAAGCAAAACACTCATAATTTTTAATCTTTACTTTGATAGTAGGTTCCCATTCATCATGTAATTTTCTAGGAATTGAAACTTCTAATTCCAACTTTTCTTCAAAAGCTTTCATCATAGCATCAGCAATATGTTTAGTAAAAGCTTTATTTTGTTCATAAGCATGGGATGAATCTATCATGGATTGCAACAAAGAAATACAATCAACCAAAGAGCAACTATCATAATTAAAGTATTTGTAATCCAAAGTAGTGGGCACATCACTAGTTAAAGTTTTGACCTCTTCAAACCCACTTTCATCAATTTTCTCAACAAGATTTTCACCCTCCGAATTATGGGGACGCCTTCTAACTAAAGTTGACTCTTCTCTAGTCCCTTTTTCATCAATCTTAATTTTACTAAACAAAGAATAAATAGAAGAAACACCAATCACTTTAAGATCTTCATCACTTTTATGAAAGCAATCACTAAAAAACGCTTTTTCTAAAATTTCTCTTTTAGCTTTAAGCATCGCGGTCTTTTCTTACTGTCATCCATAGAAACATAAAGAGATTTAATTGATTCTTCAACCTTAGGCACACTTTTTTTCATCTTGAGAGTTTCTACATCATGATAAATTCTATCAATACTTCTAGACATATCATCAACTTTATTCAGCTTTTATTCTATCGTAGCATTGAAAACCTTTTGAGTACTGATAAATTCTTTAATATTATTATCAACATCAAAGGTGTTCCTATTATTATAAGAAATATTACCATATGAATTACCATAATTATTAGAGGAATTACTAGGAAAAGGCCTAGGATTAAAATTACCTCTATAAGCATTGTTATTGAAATTGTTTCGTGAGATAAAATTCACATCTATGGCATCACTATTTTTCTCAATCAAAGTAGACAAAGGAACATCATTAAAATAAATAGAAGCACTTTTATTAGCAACCAACTTCATAAGAGCATCAACTTTTTCACTCAAATAATTTACTTCTTTTGCCGAATTGACTTTTTTTACTAGTAGGAGCTCTTTCGGTATGCCATTGTGAACAGTTTGCAATGATATTGTCTAGCAATTTAGTAGCTAAACCAAAGTAATTTCCATAAAAGTAACCCCCGCGGCTGAATCTAAAAGATTACAAGAAACAAAATTCAACCCCGCTAATTTTTTTGTATGATCATCCAAAGATTTAACCCATGAGTTGGGCAATTCCTCAGCATCAATTTCATCCTTTCCCTCGATTGTGCAACATGCTCATGTTCAAGTGGCTTGAAATTCATGATGTGGGTTCTAAGGGAAATAATTTTTGTGGGCGGAAAATATTTATTAATAAAAGCATCCTTGCACTTGTTCCAAGAATCGATACTATTGCGAGGCAAAGAAGAAAACCAAATTTTTGCACGACCTCACAAAGAAAACGGAAATAATTTCAACTTCACAACATCATTGTCCACATATTTTTCTTTTTCATATTGCATAATTCCACGAATGTGTTAAGATGGGACGCGACATCCTCATTAGGATTACCGGAAAATTGATCTTTCATAACAAGATTCAGCAAAGCAATATTAATATCACGACTCTGCACTAGTGGCGGGAGGAGCAATCGGAGTGCTAATAAAATCATTGTTGTTGCTATTTGAGAAATCACACAACTTGGTGTTCTCTTGAGTCATGGTGACTTCACAACAAGATTGCACTCAAAAACAGATTTGACGAGAAAACGACGAACAAACAGAGGGCAAATAAAATGGCTAATTTTTGTGAAGGTGGGGAGAGGAAAACGAGAGGAAAATGGCATATAATGTAAATTGCAAGGAGATGAGATTTTTGATTAGGAACCTCGTTGATGTTGATGATGTCTCCCCGGCAACGACACTAGAAATCCCTTTTAATGCTTGCTAGAACTACGTCGGTATTTCCCAAAAGAGGAAGGGATGATGCAGCATACCGACGGTAGGTATCTCCCTTAGTGATGAGACCAAGGTTATCGAACCAGTAGGAGAACCACGCAACACAACGTAAACAACTCCTGCACACAAATAACAAATACTCACAACCTGATGTGTTAAAGGGGCTGTCAATCCCTTTCGGGTAACGGTGCCAGAAATTGGCAAGTAGACGGGAGAAAGTTGTAATAGATTGGATAAAATAGATCGCAAAATAAAATAAATTGTAGAAAGGTATTTTTGTATTTTTTGTTTAATAGATCTGAAAATAAAAGCAAATAAAAATAGAGTGCGAAGGAAAATATAATAAAGAAGAGACCCGGGGGACGTAGGTTTCACTAGTGGGTTCTCTTAAGAAAAATAACAAACGGTGGGGAAACGATTACTGTTGGAAATTGATAGAACTTCAAATAATCATGACGATATCCAGGCAATGATCGTTATATAGGCATCACATCCAAGATTAGTAGACCGACCCCTGCATGCATCTACTACTATTACTCCACACATCGACTACTATCCAGCATGCATCCAGTGTATTAAGTTCATGGAAAAACGGATTAATGCAATAAGAACGATGACATGATGTAGACAAGATCTATTTATGTATAAATAGACCCCATCTTGTTATCCTTAATAGCAACGATACATATGTGTCGTTTCCCCTTCTGTCACTGGGATCAAGCACCGTAAGATCAAACCCATCACATAGCAGCTCTTCCCATTGAAAGATAAATAGATCAATTTGGCCAAACAAAACCCAAATATCGGAGAAGAAATACGAGGCTATAAGCAATCATGCATATAAGAGATCAAGAGAAGACTCAAATAACTTTCATGGATAAAACATAGATCTGATCATAAACTCAAAGGTCCTTGGATCCCAACAAACACACCGCAAAAAGACTTACATCATATGGATCTTCAAGAGACCATTATATTGAGAATCAAGAGAGAGAGAGAGGAAGCCATCTACCTACTAACAACAGACCCGTAGGTCTACAATGAACTACTCACGCATCATCCGAGAGGCACCAATGGAGATGATGAACCCCTCCGTGATGGTTTCTAGATTGGATCTGGTGTTTCTGGAACTTGCGGTGGCTGGAATTGATTTTCGTCGACTCCCCTAGGGTTTCTGGAATATTGGGGGTATTTATAGAGCAAAGAGGCGGTGTGGGAGGCCACCGAGGTGGGCATAACCCACCTGGGCGCGCCTAGGCCCCTAGGCACGCCCTAGTGGGTTGTGCCCCCCTCGGGGCACCCCTCTGGTACTTCTTCAGCCCAACTTGTGTATTCTGGTCCAGAAAAAATCCACAAAAAGTTGCGCTGCGTTTGGACTCCGTTTGGTATTGATTTCGTGTGATGTTAAAAACAAGCAGAAAACAACAACTGGCACTGGGCACTATGTCAATAGGTTAGTACCAAAAAAGGATATAAAATGCTTATAAAATGATTGTAAAACATCCAAGAATGATAATATAACAACATGGAACAATCAAAAATTATAGATACGTTGGAGACGTATCAGCCTGATGTCCAGAAGGCATTTGCATATTAGCTGTCCATATTGCAAATTCACACACATGTTAACATAAGGAAACATATGTGTAACTTACTAATCATCACACATGAGTACTCGCAGGCGCATCGTGTGCGATACTCCTAGCCACCGCAAGCAACTAGTTTGCATTTTTCAAAGTTTTCTGTACACACAGAATCACACACGAACTTACTATATTAACCATCTGTGTTGTAATTTCTCATCGCAAACAGTTCGTCCTAGTTGGCTTTTTGCCACGTATCACACACATCTTGTTTACAAGACTCATTTGTGTTCTTTGGCTCATCGTAAACAGTTCATCCATGTGAAGTGTATGCCGCATATCACACACATCTTGTTAAGTTGAACCGTTTCTGTTGTGTTCCTTAATCGAAAACAGTTCATCCGAGTGAACCATATGCCGTATATCACACACACCTTGATCTGGCTAACCGTTTCTGTTGCACTCCCTAATAGCAGACAGTTCATCGGAGTGAACTGTATGCCGTATATTACACATACATTAATATGGCTCCCATTTCTATTGTTCTGCCTCATCGCAAACTATTTGAATGGATTAACCGTATGACCTGCATCGCACACGCACCTAAAATCTGAACCATGTTTGATGGCTCCGCCATCGCAAACGTTTGGCACCTTTTAGACGGTTTTTACACCACCGTTTGCGATTAATGCAACACACATAGTTTTGTTAAAGGGTCTCTGATCGTAGTGTCGCATTAGCAGCATCCTGCAGTAGTGTTAAGTCATCTCTGGACTTAACCCAACAGGTGTAACCCGACATGTGTAATCTGGCAGGTGTAACCCGACAGATTGTGTAACCCAGCAAATTGTGTGACACAGATCCTAACTCCGATCCTAACCCGACATGTACTTAGAATCCTGGAGACGAGTCTCGGAGATGAGCCCTAAAGATGAGCCGCCTGGAGATAAGAAGCCCAGGCGTTCAGAAGCCTACAGTGAGAAGCCCAGGGTTGAGAAGCCCGCGATAAGAAGCCAGAACTAGGCTAAGTCCTAATCCTACTAGGACTTTACATGTAACCCGCCCCTGCGACTTATATAAGGAGGGGCAGGGTACCCCAAGGGGGACAAGTTTAGACAGACAGACAAGTCTTAGACAAGATCAAAGTAGATGCTCTCGAGATAGAGGGAGTGAAACACCGCCCTTGTAATGAGATCATCATCATCAATATCAATCAAGCAGGATGTAGGCTTTTACCTCCATCGTGAGGGGCCGAACCTGGGTAAAACTCGCGTCTCTTCATTCCGATCAACCCCGTTCAAGCTACTACCTAGTTGTAATGGCCTCACGACTAAGTCCTCACACTAGTACATTTGCCGTGACAAAACCACGACACTAATAGATCTCACGAGGTTTCTTTTGAATTTTGTGTGCTTTCAAGTTTTGTGTGAGACAACAATGGATGAAGGAATAAGGAGTGGCGAGACCTTGGGATTGGGGATGCCCAAGGCACTTCGAGTTACTATTCAAGGAATACCCAAGCGTCTAAGCTTGGCGATGCCCTGGATGCATCGCCTCTTTCGTCTACAATTCATCGGTATATTACTTGGAGCTACATTTTTATTCATCACATGACATGAGTTTTACTTGGAGCGCCTGTGCATAGCAGTTTTTGCTTTGTTTGATTTTTACTTTGCCACAATATTTTTTTGCTAGACACACATTTTGAGAGGGACACACATTTATCATGATTTGTTAAAATACTCTATGTGCTTCACTTATATCTTTTTAGCTAGGCATTTGCTCTAGTGCTTCACTTATATCTTTTAGAGCATGACGATGGTTATATTTTATAGAAATGATTGCACTCTCATGCTTCACTTAAATATTTTTGAGATTCTAATGAATAGTAAGGGTAATGTGCACGATTTATAAGGCTAGTCTAATAAGGATAGGTATTCAAGGGGATATAATAATAGCTTTCATGTAGATCACTAAATATGAAACGTATGGCTTAATTATATTGATGTCATAATATGAAAGGATATTGGTTCATGGTCATTGGTTAGTAGAAGTAGTGGTATTAAAGCTTGTTATTAACTTCTCATCTAAGTGTTGGTCATGGCATGGTGGGGAGGTTTGAGCATTTTTATGTCTGAAATGAAATTCTTGAGTGCTGTTATAATTGGATGCGTGCGATGGTTAACTCCTACCAACTAATTCCCTAAGGGCATGAGAGCAGTACTTTGCTTCGAGGGATAATAAAATTTCACAACAAGTATGTGAGTTCTTTATGACTAATGTGAGTCCATAGATTATACACATTGTTACCTTTCTGCAATTTGCTAGCCATGTCGGTACTGTGCATTTCCCTTTCTCACATCGAGAGTCGGTGCAAACTTCGTCGGTGCATACAAACCCCGTGATATGATACGCTCTATCACACATAAGCCTCCTTATATCTTCCTCAAAACAACCACCATACCTACTTATTATGGCATTTCCATAGCCATTCCGACATATTATTGCCATGCAACTTCCACCGTTTCATCTCATGACTTGTGTGTTCATCATCATATTGCTTTGCATGATCATATAGAGCTGACGTGGTATTTGTGGCACAACCACCGTTCATCATTATTAAACATGTTATGGTAGATCATTGCACACCCTGGTACACCGCCAGAGGCATTCATATAGAGTCCAATTGTTTCGTTTTATCGAGTTGTAAGTAAATAAAAGTGTGATGATCATCATTATTAGATCATTGTCCTAGTGAGGAAAGAATGATGGAGACTATAATTCTCCCACAAGTTGGGATGAGACTCGAGATGAAAAATAAAAAAAGGAAAAAAGGAAATAAATTGAGAGATAATGAGAGAAGGAGTAATGTTACTATCCTTTTTCCACACTTGTGATTCAAAGCAGCACCATTTTCTTCATATAGATAGTCTCCTGAGTTATCACTTTCATATATACTAGAGGAAATTTTTCATTATAGAACTAGGCTTGTATATTTGGATGATCAGATTCCTCAAATTCCGGAGGTCTTCATGAGCAAGCAAGTTGGATGCACACCTACTTAGTTTCCGTTGAGCTTTCATACACTTATAACTCTTAGTGCATCCGTTGCATGGCAATCCCTACTCCTCGCATTGATATTGATTGATGGGCATCTGCATAGCCTGTTGATCCGTCGAGTTGATGTGAGACTTTCTTCCGTTTTGACTTCCCTTATTGATCTCTACCACCGCATTCAATTCCACCTATAGTGCTATATTCATGCCTCACACTCATGTAGTTCGTGGGTTTGAAAATGCTGAAGTGCATTAGAAGTACGATCCAATTGCATTGTTTGACACTGGGGTGCTCATGATTTATATTTATGTGGTGAAGGAGAAGTCACGCCATGCTAACATGATAAACTGAGTAGGGATAACATTGGCTAAGGATCATATATTTTGAAAAAGTAAAGATTATGCTTCTTATGTTCATAGATATTATTATGTTTATATTGTTACTTCATTGTTTCCCAATATTTACACCATAAAAAGATTAAAGGATACACATGTTAGGTAGAATTTAACATAAAAAGTTCTGTTTTTATCATTTACTTACTCGAGGACGAGCAAGAATGAAGCTTGGGGATGTTGATATGTCTCCAATGTATCTATAATTTTGATTGTTTCATGCTATTATATTATCAATCTTATTATTTGCTTTTCTATCAATTGCCCAACAGTAACTTGTTTACCTATCATATGCTATTTTCTCGAGAGAAGCCTCTAGTGGAAACTATGGCCCCCGGGTCTATATTTTATCATATTTGTAAACTAAAAATACCTTGCTGCAATTTCATTTTTTATTGTATTGTTTATTTTTCAGATCTATCTATCAAAAATTATACAATTTAATCTTGCTCGTAACCTATGAGGAATTGACAACCCCTCCACGCGTTGGGT
Source organism: Triticum aestivum (assembly GCF_018294505.1). Lineage (NCBI taxonomy): Eukaryota > Viridiplantae > Streptophyta > Magnoliopsida > Poales > Poaceae > Triticum > Triticum aestivum. Next base: position 606,405,942 of record NC_057804.1, read on the forward strand.
TGCAAGTATTTGTTGTTTGTGTGCAGGTGTTGTTTACATTGTGTTGCTTGGTTCTCCTACTAGATTAATAACCTTAGTTTCATAACTGAGGGAAATACTTATCTCCATTGTACTGCATCATCCTCTCCTCTTCGTGGAAATCCCAACACAGCTCACAAGTAGCAGGAAGAATTTCAGGCATCGTTGCCGGGGAGACATCAACAACATCTATCAAGTACCTACGCATGAACTTTCATATCCTTGCATTTACAATATTTTCCAATTGCCTCTCGTTTTCATATCCCCCACTTCTATTTTTTTTACAAAAATACAAAAATATTTCCATTCGCCTTTCTATGTGTTTTCTTGTTTGCTTGTTTTGAAACTGTCGGCATGAGTGATTTTGGTATGGCAGAAGCTGATGATGGTAGAACTCCTAAAATTGGAATACTACTAATATGGATGCTAAAACTTTTGTGTTGGGACAAGGGAATGTTATAGGGAAAAGTGTCATCCAAGAATTCTTTAATTGCATTGGGACTTTGACCTGTGATGATGTCCATATACTTAAAAGAACCAAAACTTATGCCGATTATTTCCGCACTTGTTCTTAAACTAGAGAGAAGATTTATCCACACTCATCCTACCTTACAAGGATTATTTTATGAGTTGCCAGTTATAAAAAATCCTAGGGCTAAAAATATAGCTACCCTTGTCCTCATGAATGAATTTGATCACATAGTGCGAGAAGCTAGAGAGATCTTTGTTTTTTATGGTACGAACCATGATATCCTTTATAATAGTGATTATTTATTAAGGCATCTGCTTTGCAATGATCACATCTTTGATGATAATATTAACAATGAAGTTCCTCCTTTAAGTATGATCCAACAAGTTTTTAATAATGTTAATCAACAATCTTCTTGGATTGTAGTCCGTAATCAAGGGGGATGTGCAGATGGGAAACTTGCTAATGCTAAAATTTTCATGGATGATGTGTTTCATGTTATCTTTGAAAAGCCTCCTGATGAAAATACATCTTTGGAAAAGAATAAGAAAGATGATAACACTTGAAACTATGCATTGTGCCTAGCTAGGGGCATAAAACAATAGCGCTTGTTGGGAGGCAACCCAATAGTTATCCTTTAAATTTTTGTTTCTTTTCTGTTTTTTATAAAAACCACAATTATTCTACCATTATGGTTGTTCTTTTTATGTTTTAGTTAGTGTTTGTGCCAAGTAAAGCCTTTAGGATGGTTTAGTTGATAGTTGACTTGATTCTGTTAAAAAACATAAACTTCTACGCCAAGTTCTGGAATTTCATAAATTCATAGAAACATGCTTTTCCTCTGTATTTTTTACACATAATTGATATACAAATTCCCTATGTTGTCCTAATTTTTCAGAATTTGTAGAGTTACAGAAGTATGGTCAATGTTCAGATTTCTATAGACTGTTCTATTTTTGACAAATTCTGTTTTAGTTGCATTGTGTGCTTATTTTGATGAATCTATGGATTTTATCGGGGGTTATAAGCCATGGTAAAGTTAGAATAGAGTAGGTATAATGCAATAACAAAATATGAATGGGTTTGCAATAGTACTTAAAGTGGTGACTTTTTATTATACTAACGAACCTCATGAAGGTTTTTGTTAAGTTTTGTGTGATTGAAGTTTTGAAGTTTTGGGTGAGATCACGATGGATGAAGGAATAAGGAGTGGAAAGCGCCTAATCTTGGGGATGCTTGAGGCACCCCAATGTAATATTCAAGGACTCCCAGGAAACTAAGCTTGGGGATGCCCCGGAAGGCATCCCCTCTTTCTTCTAACGACCATCAGTAATTTTACTTGGAGCTATATTTTTTATTCGTTACATATCATGAGTTTTTCTTGGAGCGTCTTGTATTATATGAGTCTTTGCTTGTTTTGCATTTCAGTTTGTCACAACCATCCTTGTTGAATGCACCTATCTGAGAGAGCCATATGTTATCATGATTTGTTAGGATTGCTCTATGTGCTTCACCTATTTTTTTTGAGCTAGGCAATTGCTCTAGTGCTTCACTTAAATCTTTTTGAGCACGATGGTGATTTTATTTTGAAGAAATGCACTCTCATGCTTCAGTTATATTATTTTGAGAGTTAGTAAATTTTGAGGAAATATGCACTCTCATGCTTCACTTATATTATTTTGAGAGTTGATATGATAATTTTTGAAGAAATATTTGCTCTCGTGCTTCACTTAAATCTATTTGAGAGTTGATACTAGTAATGGTAATTTGCACGAGATATGAATTTGGTCCCAAAGTGATGAATATTCAAGATGGATATAATAAAAACTTTCATGAAGATCATTGGATATAACAAACTTGATTCCTTGCAATAGTTTTGTGATATGGAGATAGTGATATGTGAGACATGTTGGGAGTAATTATGCTTTAGTAAGAATATTGGTGTTAAGGTTTGTGATTCCTTATGCAAGCACAGAAGTTAATAGTTATGCAACGAAGTTGTATCCTACTTGTGGTGCATTATTTAGTGTTAGTTATGTTTAATGTGTGTTTATGGCCGTTTTTGTTTTTTGGTTGGTTGCTTCTCAACCTATTTGCTAGCCTTCATTTGTACTAAGCGGGAAATGCTGCTTGTGCATCCAACTCCGTAAAACCAAAGTTGTGCCAAATGAGTACACCATACCTACCTATATGCGGTATTTCCATGTCGTTCCAAGTAAATTTGTATGTGCCAACTCTAATATTCAAAATGAACTTCCATTTTGTGTGCCCGTACCGCCCATGAAGTGGCAGGGGGTGGCCAATATTTTCCATGCTAGGTATTTTTATTCTCATGATGAGTATTTATTCACTTGTCATCGCACGAGAGTGTGGCAGGTAATAGGGATGCCTAGTCCCGAAATGAAAAAAAACAATATGTTTTAATAATAAATTCCTTGGAAAGTGTTGGTATGGAAGACACCCGTGGATATGGCTAGCCATGGATTGTGTAAGAATGGTAGCAAGGAAATAAACTTTACTTTCTGTTTGGGAACCACCTATGATTTGTCTAGCATGGAAGATATTGGGAATTCTCAGTCATTTTTGTTGACAAGAAAAACTTGCCTCTCAAAATAATTTTATCCTTGAATTTAATATATGAGCTCTGGCACCTCTACAAACCTCTGCTTCCCTCTTGAAGGTCCTATCTAATTGCTTTTATGCAATTTTCATTTTTATTTTGAGTCTCCATCTTCTCTGCAAAGGGTACACTATTCTCATACTTGTGCATTGGATGTAGCTAATATTTGAGTGTGTTTCATGAATGGATCAATGATTGAGCATAATGGGCTAGGGATAACTTTTATGCAAATTTTATTTTAATTTTGAGTCTCCATATCCTCTTCGAAGGGAACACTATTGTCATACTTCTGCATTGGATGTAGCTAATATTTGAGTGTGTTTCATGAATGGATCAATGATTGAGCATAATGGGCTAGGGATAACTTTCTTTAGCATTGATATTTTGGAAGACACAGTTGCTTGTTGATATGCTTGAATATTGATGTTGTCATGTGAAATTATAGAATATTGCTTCGAATCATTCAAGACCAAATGTCCATGCTACAAAAAAATAATATATGATGAATATGTTAGGTAGTATTCCACATCAAAAATTCTGTTTTTATCATTTACCTACTCGTGGACGAGCAGGAATTAAGCTTGGGGCTGCTTGATACGTCTCCAACGTATCTATAATTTCTTTATTGTTTGAGTGTGTTTCATGAATGGATCATGATTGAGCATAATGGGCTAGGGATAACTTTCTTTTGTGTTGATATTTTGGAAGACATGGTTGCTTGCTGATATGCTTTAATATTTATGTTTTCATGTTAAATTACAGAATATCGCTTTGAATCATTAAAGTCCAAATGTCCATGTTGCAAAGAGAAGAGAATATGATGAATATGTTAGGTAGTATTCCACATCAAAAATTCTGTTTTTATCATTTACCTACTCGAGAACAAGCAGGAATTAAGCTTGGGGATGCTTGATACGTCTCCAACATATATATTATTTTTTATTGTTCTGTGCTATTATAGTATCAATCTTGGATGTTTTATATACATTTACAAGCAACTTTATCTCATTTTGGGACTAACCTACTAACTTAGTTGTCGGGGAAACTAATCCACGAACACCTATGGGGCCGGCGGATCGGGCCCCTTTCAGTTCGGCGGGGGGTGGAGGTCGCACGAAGAGCAGATCGAGGCGAGGCACACGAGCAGTTTACCCAGCTTCGGAGCTCTACGGAGAGATAACACTCCTATTGCTGCTTGTCTGGTTGTATTATCTGGTGTTCTTGCTCTCTCTCTCTCTCTCGAGAGTGATGTTTTCTGGGCTACGAATGAATCAAAGCGAACTGTCCGAACCCCCTCTACGTTGCGCATGGGCCTCCTTTTATATGCTAAAGGGGTCACTGACAGGTGGCAACGCAGAGGAGGGTAAAAACGTAAAAAGCGAGGTAGTTGATACAGTTACTTGTACAGTGCACCCTACCTAACTCTAACGACAGGGGACAAGGGCATTAAATGCCCGTCTGAGTCACCCGAACAGTGCAGAAAAGGACCGTTAGGGGCGCCACCGTTCGCCACGATGGCGATCTTGTCAGCTTCGCATGCCACTGCGCACCGCTGGCTGCACAGCCTCCCGCCACACGCGCCCGGAGAGGCCCCCAGAGCGACACGTTGGTGGATGCGCTGGAGCGTGGGCGCAGAGTGGCCGCCTGCCGCGGCAAGCACCTTGCCGCTGCTGTTATCTTGTCGGGTCCAGAAGCTCGTCGCTCACCGGGCCTCGGGGTGCCTTGTTTAGTCTTCCCGGCAAGCTCCTCTTGCCGGGGCCTTGTTGCCTTGCCGGAGCGCGTGGCGCGTCGCGCCAAGTTCCTTGGAGCGCCTTGGTTGGCCTTCCCGGCAAGCTCCTCTTGCCGGGGCCTTGTCTCCTTAGCTTAAATACTTTGTTCTTGGATGGCTCCAAGGGAACCTTGGGGGATCTTGGCGCTCGCCCGGCAAGCCTTTGCCGCGGGGTGCTGCAACTGCCCGTGCACAAGTTCGGGGTACTAGGGTACCCCTATTCTAGTACACTGACAGGAGCCCCCGAGCCTGGGCCAGGCCCAAGACAGGGCACGGGCACACGCGGGCTGGGCCACGCCAAATCTTGCTCCATATCCACCGCGCTCTCCCATAACAGCACGCCTTGAATGCGGCATCGTGGGAGAGATCGTGGGTGGTTGTTTATTTGGAAGGCCCAAACGTCTGCCCCGTCCCTCTTTATAAGCAGAGGAAACAAGGGCAGTTCATTCCCCCTTGCTGGTTGCTGCTACTTCTTCTTCACAAACTCCGCCGCTCCCCCCTTCTTCTCGAAGCCAAGAGAGCAGCGCTCCGCCCCCCATTGCCACCAGCATCACCACGCCGTCGACCTTCCCCACCATCTCCACCATGGCCCCGAAAGCCGACAAGGGAAAGGGCGTGAAGTCGGCCGAGGCGCAGCGGCTCGCAGCGCTGCGGAAGGAGCGGGCGATCTTCACCCCCCAGCTCGGCGTGCAGGAGCTGAGGGAGTACTTCTACCTCTTTTGGGCGACGGAGACGCGTGCGCATCCGCGCACGAGGGTACTCCCGGCTGCTGCCTCGGAGTTGGCTCCAAACGGGTACCCGTTCTTCGCGCTATTCTTCTATTGCGGGCTCTGCCCGCCCTTCTCGGAGTTCTTCTGTGACATTATGAACACATATGGCTTCCGCCTCCTTGACTTCACCCCCAACGCTGTCCTGACCATGGCAGTTTTCGCACATTTGTGCGAAAACTTTGTCGGAGTCCACCCTAGTGTTGCCCTTTTCCGCCACTACTTCATACCTCGGGTAGAGAGAGGAGAGCCGCTTGCCGGAGGGATTGCTTGGATCTCGAGAGTCGGCAAGAAGGAGGCGTACTTGGAGGGTGAGCTCCGCAGCAAGTGGGAGGAGTGGAGAGCGGAGTGGTGGTGGATCATCGAGGAGAATCCGCAGCCCTTCACCGCCGTGCGCCAAACTCCAATAGTGCGCGGCAATGACTGGAGCAACGTGGCCCCGGAAGACGAGAGGCTGAAGATCGCCATCACTAGGATTCTTTGCCTCAGGCTTGCGGGGCTCACCGTAGGTGCTGTCGGGGCAGATTTCCTCCGCCGCCGCATTGCCCCCCTGCAGGAGAGGGGGAGGCCCGCTTGGGAATTCAAGAATTCGGCGGACATCATGAGGCTGCGGCCGGGCCTCAACTACAACTTCACCATCTTGGAGTTGGACGCAATGCTCTTGGAATTATTCAAACGCGACCCCCAGCACCCATTCACACTGCCGAGGGGCGTAGTTCCTTTGTGCAATAACTCTTCGCTTGACCGGATCCGCGCCATGATGCCGTTGTGCGATTCACATGGAATCGTTCCAACTTGGCAAGAGCCTACGGATGACGTTGTACAAGCATTCTTCGACAACTTGGAGGAGGTGCCGGTCCACGCTGACGAGCAGAAGAGCCTCACCCATGACACCATCGACGAGGAGCTGCAGCGCATCGCCACTAGGGTGGAAGAGGTTGCGGCCGCAGCTGCCGCGGGCGTGTTTGGGTTTACTGTGGAGGAGGCGGAGGCTGTAGAGGCGGCAAACCTTGCCGAACGCGCGGAGTTCATGGGCGAGGAGGAGCCTGCCGGTTCCGAAGCCGAGCCGAGCGAGGCCGCCGAGGAGGAGGCTGAGCCTTCAGAGAACTTGCCTCAGGCGAAGCCCCGCCAAGGAGGCGCCTTCGCAGGGCCGGGGACGCAGCGGGGTGGTAGCCGGCTCCACAGCCACCGAGCCGCGCGACGCGCTCTACCGCGGCATGCAATGTTGCCGTGGGAGCGCCTCACGCAACAGCGGCAACTGGAGCGGGATCTTCCCGGGCCACCGCCACCGCCCCCGCCAAGCGAGCAAGGGACCCTACTCCTCCACCTCGCCGTACCGGAGGAGGGCCGGACTTCGATCTTTCCGCGCTCAGCTCCGACGAGGAGGAAGAAGAGTGAGTTTCTTTGGTGCTCTTATAATCCTTCAATCTTGCTGTTTATATCTTGTATCTGACTTGCTCCAATCTGGACTCCTTTCTTTTCAGGACGCTGGCCCAGAGAGCGGCGAAGAGGGCCAAGGCCGCGGTGATTGTCATCGAGGATGACCCCATCGTGTCAGCAGGAGGTGGGTCCGAGACCACCTTGACGGACCTGGAAATCACCCCTCAGAGCAGCCCCCAGCGCAGCCCCCAGCGTAAGTTCATAGTTTAGCCTTCTGCTGCCGGGCGCGCTTGAGTGCTTTTTCCTTTGTTGATATCTTGCTTGTTGACTTGTGCAGGAGCAGAGCAGCCTCGTCAGGAGCGCCCGAAAGCTGGTCCCGAAGTGCCACCTGCTTCGACTGCGCCGCCAAGGGGGGAGTCCACGGCAAGGGAGCGCTCTCCGGCAAGGGGGAACTCTCCGGCAAGGGACGACACTGCTGATCCTACGGCGACCGAGGCCGCAACTGCAGATCTCGGCGCAGGTAATCCACTTGCCCAGAAACTTTCCCTTGGGTTCTGCTTCTTCCGTTTTTCCTTTCTTGGATTTTTGATTGATTTTCCTCCCCTCTTCGTTCTTCAGACCCATCTGCGGCTGAGCCAATGGAGACAGAGGGCGCCGGCGAGGAAAGGGCCGGTGTTGACGAGGCCGCCGGCGAGGAGGCCGCCAGGGCTGCCGCCGTAGAAGCCGGCGAGGGGTCGGGCGATCGTACTGACGACCCTGAGGCCGCAGGAGAGCCAGGCGCTGCACCGACCGCCGATCCCTCTGCTGCTTCTACGGAGCCGGGCTCCGAGGAGCCCCAGCCCGGCGCCTACTTGAAGGCCGGTGATGATATCTTCATCAAGCTACCCTGGGCGTCGAGCTCCAGGGCGCCGGTCGAGGGGGATACTTTCGACGGGGAGGTGCTCGCCTCTGCTGGGCTGTCGTTGGTTGACGCGCCCAGCAGCAGCAGCGGCGAGCCTGAGCAGGAGCAGCTGCTGCGGAAGCTGCTGTCACTCTACCGCACCCGGCAAGCCAAGCTGGCTTCCCGGGAAGCGCTTGTCGCAAAGGCGGGAGTTGACATGGAGAAGCGCGCGAAGGAGCTCCGGGGCTAAAATCAAGAAGCTCTCCGGTCCCTGGCGCAGGAGCGGGAGCGACTTGACGAGGAGCGCACGGCCTTTCTTCTCGAGAATGCCGAGGCTGAGGAGGAGCAACGGCTGGCCGCCGAGAAGCAATCCGCGCGGGAAGGTGAACTAGTGCAGCGGAAGGCTAACCTCGACAGCTACGAGGAAGAGCTCGCTGAGCGCGAGCAAGCACTTGGCGGGGCGCTCAAGGAGGCAAAGGATGCTGCGGCAGTTGCAGAGGCCACCAAGAAAGAGCTGGAGGAGAAGGTGGCACAGCTGGAGGCCAACATTGGGAAGAGCGGCGAGGAGCTTGCCGCGCTCAAGCGTGAGCGTGAGAAGGATGCTGCCGCCCATGCTGAGCTGCAAGGTCTTCTCGCTGAGAGGGGCAAGGAGCTCAGCGCCGCCAAGGATTCCAAAGCAGACCTGGAGTTGAAGCTGGCCACGCCGACGCAGACGCTGGAGGCCGCCAAGGAACGAGAGAAGACCTTGTCGGAGAAGGTCAAGGCCGACGCGGCGCTGCTGGAGAGCATTGCAGTTACCCAGAACTCGTTTAGAGACACTGTGGAGCACTGGACCGAGGGTCTGGTGAACATTGCCGCAGTCATCAACGAGGAGCTGGCACAGCTGGGGATGGAGGACTTTGGGTATCCTTCCGACGAGAGTCTTCAACTCAGCGCCAAGCTCAGCCTATTCTTCAAGGGCGTGGCGACGGCACTCCAGCGGCTCCGGGAGAGGATCCCGAAGCAGCTGGCCGACGAGTCACGCAAAATCTGCGCCGGGGTTCTCCAGAAGGTGCTGATGAAGGTAGCCTTCCGCAATCCAGGCCTCAGCTTCACCAACGTCCTCAGGTCCTTGCCGCCTGACGCCGATCTGGATGCACTCAAGGCCCTTGTCGCACCCATTGTGGACAAGGTGAGCGAGATCAAGAGAGTCGAGGGCGGACGTGTAGATTAGGCCGCCCATTTCTTCTTTTCCCTTGTCGCTGCTAATCATGTTATGAAAACAGTCTGTTAGAGCTGCGACAAGTTATCTTGTAATATAACTTTATTTCTGTTATCAATTGCTATGTTATTTCCTCTACTAGATTCCTTCCTTTGTATGTTTTTACCCTACGCTTCTAGGGAACTTGTCGGCGCAGGCGCCCGAGCCGCGAGCGCTGAGTGCGGAACTTCAGCAGCCTGCTGGCGGCGCTGCTTCCGACAAGAAACCTTGTCGCGACTAGATGCAGCACGCTTAAGCTGTTGAGCGGACTCGAAACAAAGTAAGGGCGCAACTAGCCACGAGTTGGTTCCTCCGCGCACAGGTTTTCCATACAAAGCAGGGTTGTTCGAGGAAGATAACTCAAAAATTTAAAAAGTGATTGCTCAAACTTTGGCAACTTAGCTTTTCTGTCATTTGCTTCCCGGTAAGGCAAGTCTTTGCTTGAACGACGCCTGGCCCATACCACAATCTTCTCCTTCCCCCCCGGCAAACTTGTGTGCGAGAGAACCTTCTTTTCCTTTAAAAGAAAAAGAAAGAAGAGAAAATAATAATATGGAGCTCTTCGGCTCGTTACTGCTTACCGGATGTAGGTGCTGCACAAAGTGTCAGATAATCGCATGCAAGAAAGGAACTAACGCATGAAATGGACAAGTTGTGCGGAGCACATGGGGTTTTACTTATGCACGGGATCTGCGCCCGGCTTTGTACAAAGGATTATATGCAACAGCGGCAAGACTTGTACAAAAGGTGGTTGCCGGAACGGGTTCCGGCAACCGCGCCCTATGGGAAAAACTTACGAAGATGTTCTATGCTCCAGGAGTTGCTCACCGGAATGCCATCTTCGGTCTCAAGGCGGACAGCGCCAGGCCTTGTGACTCGTCTCACCCGATAAGGGCCTTCCCACTTTGGCGTCAACTTGTTGGAATTCTTGGCGGACTGAACGCGCCGAAGAACAAGGTCGCCTTCCTCGAAGCTTCTGGCTTTAACTTTGCGGCTATGATAGCGGCGCAAAGCTTGCTGGTATCGAGCAGCTCGTACAGCAGCCTGAAGACGATCTTCCTCAAGGAGCAGCGCGTTGTCTTGCCGCAGCTGTTCTTGCTCAAGCTCATCATAAGCGAGCACTCGAGGTGATCCGTATACGAGTTCCGTGGGGAGAACTGCCTCTGCTCCATAGACTAGAGCGAAAGGTGTCTGGCCAGTGGCTCGATTTGGCGTCGTTCTGATCGACCAAAGAACCACCGGCAGCTCCTCGATCCAGTTCCTTCCGCACCTGTGCAGCCTGTCGAAAGTTCTGGTCTTGAGCCCGCGCAGCACTTTAGCATTTGCCCTCTCTGCTTGACCGTTGCTTCTTGGATGAGCAATAGAAGCGAAGCAGACCTTGGCGCCAAGGTCTTGGACGTACTGCATGAAGGTGCGGCTCGTGAATTGCGTGCCGTTGTCGGTGATGATCCTGTTAGGGATCCCGAAACGGCAAACAATTGACCTGAAGAACTTGACTGCTGACTGTGCTGTCACCTTCCTCACTGGCTGCACTTCCGGCCACTTTGTGAACTTGTCGATTGCGACGTACAAGTACTCAAAGCCCCCGACAGCTCGGGGGAAGGGGCCGAGGATATCGAGCCCCCAGACCGAAAATGGCCAGGATAAAGGGATCGTCTGGAGAGCTTGAGCTGGCTGGTGTATCTGTTTGGAGTGGAACTGGCACGCTTCACACTTGGTTACTTGTGCAGTTGCATCCTGGAGGGCTGTCGGCCAAAAGAAACCTGGCCGGAAAGCTTTGCCGGCAAGTGCTCTTGTGCCAATGTGGTGGCCACATATGCCTCCATGTATCTCCGCCAACAACTTTTGTCCATCTTCCCGGCGAATACACTTCAATTTCACACCGTTGAGTCTTCTTCTGTACAGTATGCTATCGACAAACTGGTACATACTTGACTGCCGGGCTACTCTTTCCGCTTCTTCTTGTTCTTCGGGAAGTTCTCCTATCTGAAGGAAGTGGACAATCTGCTGTGCCCATGCTGGAGCTTGTGGCTCGACAACAAGGACTAAAGGCGCATCTGCTGCTGCGGGAACATCCGCTTCCATGGCAAGGACTTGTGGTCCTGCCGGAGCTTGATGTTCCCCGGCAAGCTTGCCGGGAGCAAAACTTGTCGGGAGCGTCTGCTTCAACGGAACAAACCATAAGGCTTGCCGGAGGCAGACTGCCCCTCAGCCTCCTTGGTGTTGATCTTGGGGACTTTCTTGGCGGCGGCTTCGGGGAGCTCTGTTGGAAAGTAGTCACCAGAAACCAACTTCCTCTTCTTGCTTTGTCCAGTTGATGGTGTTACGGATGGTTGAGTCAACTTAAGCACAAAGATCCCTGGTTCCACAGGTAACTTTAGTGCGGCGCACTTTGACAGGCCATCAGCAATATCATTCTGAGCTCTTGGGATATGTTCCATTTGTAGGCCGTCAAAGTGCTCTTCTAGCTTCCTCACTTCATCAACATAAGCTTCCATCAACGGACTCTGGTAGTTCTTGTTCACTTGTCGGACGACAAGCTGTGAGTCACCCCTGACAATGAGCTTCTTAATCCCAAGGTCTGCTGCGATCCCGAGACCAGCAAGCAAGCCTTCATACTCTGCAGTATTGTTTGTTGCTTGCTCCTTGGGAAAGTGCATCTGGACTACGTACTTGAGGTGCTCTCCGGTGGGTGCGACAAGCAGCACGCCTGCACCGGCGCCTTGCAGCGAGAAGGCACCATCAAAGTACATCAGCCACTCTTTGTTTGCCTCTTGACGGGGGATGCTCGTTTCTGGAATTTCTTCATCTGGTGTTGGCGTCCACTCTGCTATGAACTCTGCCAATGCTCTGCTTTGGATAGTTGAAGTCCTTTGAAACTTGAGGCCAAAGCTTGACAGTTCCAGCGCCCACTCGACAATCCTGCCTGTTGCTTCTGGATTTTGCAGTATCCTCTTCAACGGAAAGCGAGTGACGACTGTGATCTCATGTGCTTGGAAGTAATGGCGCAGCTTTCTCGAGGCCATGAGAAGGCCGAAAAGCAACTTCTGCACACCAGAGTACCTTGTCCTAGCCCCCTGCAAAAGGGAACTGACAAAGTAAACTGGGCGCTGCACCATTCTCCTTGGCATCTTATCATGTTCCTGCGCAAACCCATGTTTGTCGGGACCAGAGCTTGTCGGCGAAGCCCCCTGCTTGTCGCTGGATGGATCTGCCGTGGTTGCTGGCTCATCATCCGCCTCCCTCTCCGCCACTAACGCAGCACTAACCACTTGATTAGTTGCCGCTATATATAGCAGCAACTTCTCTTGCGGCTTAGGTGCGACAAGCGTTGGAGTGGAGGACAGGTATCTCTTCAAGTCCTGCAGCGCAGCCTCCGCTTCCGGAGTCCATTTCATTGGACCTGCCTTTTTCAAAATTTTGAAAAATGGCAGGGCGCGCTCAGCAGATCTAGAGATAAACCTGCTGAGAGCAGCCACGCAACCGGCAAGCCTTCGTACATCCTTGACGCGCTTTGGTGCATCGATCTGCTCAATGGCTTTGATCTTGTCGGGATTGGCTTCAATTCCCCGCTGAGACACGAAGAACCCGAGAAGCTTGCCGGAAGGGACTCCAAACACGCACTTCTCGGGGTTAAGCTTGAGGTTGATCTTGCGCAGATTTGCAAATGTCTCGTCTAAATCTTGAATCAAGGTCGCTTTGTTCTTGCTCTTGACCACTATGTCATCCATGTAAGCTTCCACATTTCTGTGCATTTGCGGCTCAAAAGCATGGTGGACTACCCTTGCGAATGTTGAACCAGCATTCTTCAAACCGAAAGGCATCCGTACGAAGCAGTACGTGCCACACGGGGTGATAAATGCGGTTTTCTCTTCATCTTCTTCTGCCATGAAGATCTGATGGTATCCTGAGTATGCATCAAGAAATGAAAGCAAATCACATCCGGCTGTGGAGTCAACAATCTGGTCAATACGCGGCAAGGGAAATGGGTCTTTGGGACAAGCTTTATTAACATCAGTGAAGTCAATACAAAGTCTCCATTTCCCGTTAGCCTTGCGCACAACAACAGGATTGGCCAACCACGTGGGATGGAGTACTCCTCTGACAAGGCCTGCTGCTTCCAACTTCTTGATTTCTTCTGCGATGAATTCTTGGCGCTCTACTGCCTGCTTCCTGACTCTCTGCTTGACGGGCCGCGCATGAGGACAGACGGCAAGGTGGTGCTCAATTACTTTCCTGGGAACACCGGGGATATCAGACGGTTGCCACGCAAACACGTCGACATTCGCCCGCAGGAAAGCAACGAGCGCGCTTTCCTATTTGGGGTCAAGAGTGGCGCTGATGGTGAAGGTACCACCAGCGCCATCCTCCTTGGCGGACACCTTCTTGGTCTCAGGTGGAGCTGCCATTGCCTTCTTACGCTTGCCGGTGGAGCTCGATGGTGCGTCCTCGACGGTAGCGCAGCACTCCGAAGAGGTGCGCTTGCCGGAGTGGGCATCAGAGCTCTTGCCGGACTTGGTCTTCTTCTTCCCCCGGGAGCTTCAGCGGCAAGTATCTTGCACTCTGCTGCGGCTGCTGCTTCCCGGTAGATTTTGTTGGCACAGATAAGAGCATCCTTCTTGTCGCCAGGGACAGAGATGACACTTATTCGGCCTGGCATCTTCAGTACGTTGTACGCATAGTGAGAGGCTGCCATGAACTTGGCGAGTGCCGGTCGGCCAAGGATTCCATTATAAGGTAATGGAAAATCGGCAACGTCAAACATGACCCTCTCAGTCCTGATGTTTAGCTCGCTGCCAAATGTTACCAGCAACGTGATCTTTCCCTTTGGCTTGCTCCTTCCCGGGTTCATTCCTTGAAATGTGCCGGTCTCTTTGAGATTGCTGTCAGGGATCTGGAGTTTCTGGAGCACCGCGGAGGAGATCAGGTTCAAGCTGGCCCCGCCGTCAACTAGCATCTTAGTGACATTGAGGTTGCGGATTGTTGGTGAAACCAACATCGGCAAGCACCCAACCGCAGTTACGCGATCCGGGTGGTCCTCAATATCAAAGATGATAGGCGTGCCGGACCATTTCAGAGGCTTGCGTGACTCGACAGGTGGTTCTGCTGCATTAACTTCCCGCACCCACTGCTTGAGCTGGCGGTGCGAGGCATGCAGAGAAGCACCACCGTCAACGCACAGGACCTCTGTGGCTTTCTGGAACTCCTGCTCATCAGTCTCCTCATCATCCATATCTTCATCGTCGTCGTCATCTTCACCCTTGTCGCGGCCGCGAGGAGGTCTGTCTCCTTGCCGCTGCTTGGTCTTGCCGCGGCGTCCTCCTCAACCGGGACGTTTCTTGCCGGATCCACTAGCTCCTTCCTGGGCCTTCTCCTTGTCGCGCCGCTCGTATTCAGCTTTCTGTTGCTCAACAAGCTGTTCGACTTTCTTACAGTTCTGGAGATCATGGCCCTTGGTGCGGTGGATCTTGCAATATTGCTTGTTGGGACCGTCCTGCTTGTCGGCGACCGCTGCCTCCGCGGCAACCTCCTTACCGGAGTCACCAGCCTTTGCTTCCTTGGCGCCGCCACTGTTGCCGGACTGCTCAACAACTAGCACTTCTTTGCCTTTCCTCCTTCTATTGTTCCGCCACCAGTTTTTCCATGTCGGGGCAGCATCTTCACTGTCAGATCCTCCCGCTCCTATATTTTCTCCGGGGAGTCTCCTCCCTTCCTCAGCACGCGCACACTTGTCGGCCAGTGCATACAACTCACTGACGTCCCTGATCTTGCACATCGCCATTTCCTCCCGCATCCTGCGGTTCCGCATGTTCTGATGGAACGCGCTGATCACCGCGGCAGGGTGGACGTCTGGGATGTTGTGCTGCACACTACTGAATCTCTGAATGTACTTGCGCAGGGGCTCTCCTTCCTTCTGCGTGAGCAGATGAAGATCACTCTCCTGGCCATGAGGCTTGTGTCCTCCTATAAAGGCGCCAACAAACTGATGGCATAGATCAGCCCAAGAGGATATGGAGTTGTCCGGCAAGTGCATGAGCCAGGATCTGACATTGGGCTTGAGCACCAGCGGGAAGTAGTTGGCAAGGATCTTGTCATCTCGTCCCCCGGCAGCTTGCACCGCAATGGTGTAGATGCTGAGGAACTCTGACGGATGCGTCTTGCCGTCGTACTTCTCCGGTACGTCTGGCTTGAAGTTCTTTGTGCTGGGCCACTGGACTTGCCGCAGCTCACGAGTGAACGCAGGACAACCTACCGCGTACGGCAGATCGCCTGGTTCCCCTGGCGCATGCATGTCAACAGAGGGCCCAGCGCGCTTGTCGGATTGACGTCGCGCTTCTCTTCGGCGCTCGATGCGGGTTCGAGCGTCTTCTTGTTGTCGATCATGAAGAACTTGGCGCTGATCGCGACGAGCTCGTGGATCCGACGATGCAGTGGAGTCGCTGTCGAGGTGGATCCGGCGAGTCGGCGATCTTGGCCTTCGGGGCGGTGATTGCATGGTAGTTGCACCTCCGCCCGTTTCGTCGCCACCGGCTCGCGTCCGGCGGCCCTGCCGCGGCGGCGACGCGCTCGGCCGCCGTGGAGTGTCGCCGTTGGCGTAGCCGATGAGACTCTGAATGGTGGCTCTCCATTCGTCGATCTTGTCCGACGTCGGAGGGTAATCTAGGAGAAGTTGAGCTCGTGCCAAAGCTTCTGCTGGAGTGGTGGGTAGCAGTGGCGGACGGCGCGAGGAGCGGGACGTGCTCGAACTTCTAACTATGTTAGAAGGAGCAGTATCCCGTCCAGGCGACCGTGCCCCGCTCGTGCCAGCACGCTGGCGTGCATGCTGGTCTTGAGCGCCCCGAGATCCACCAGCTTGGTCTTGGCCTATCATGCGAATGGCACTGCTAGTGCCATGACGCTGTTGATCTTGCGCCTCCTGAGAGTGGCGTGGAACATGTACAGTCGCCGAGGTTTGTGCAGCCTTGTTCTTGGACCTGGCGGCATCATGAGCTTCCTCGTCGACGTCCTTTCTTCCGCCGGCGTCCATCCCACCACTCGTTTGCTCCAACGGTGGCGGAAGTGACGTGGACGGAGCGGCTGCCGCCGAAGTCTTCTTCTTCGGTGGCATGTTGATGAAGGGAATAAAGATCTAGCTCGTGTGAACGCCGGATCAGGTTCACACAATCTCGACACCCCCCTACCTGGCGCGCCAAAGATGTCGGGGAAACTGATCCAAGAACACCTATGGGGCCGGCGGATCGGGCCCCTTTCGGTTCGGCGGGGGGTGGAGGTCGCACAAAGAGCAGATCGAGGCGAGGCACACGAGCAGTTTACCCAGCTTCGGAGCTCTCCGGAGAGATAAAACTCCTACTGCTGCTTGTCTGGTTGTATTATCTGGTGTTCTTGCTCTCTCTCTCGAGAGAGAGTGATGTTTTCTGGGCTACAAATGAATCGAAGCGAACTGTCCGAACCCCCTCTACGTTGCGCATGGGCCTCCTTTTATATGCTAAAGGGGTCACCGACAGGTGGCAACGCAGAGGAGGGTAAAAACGTAAAAAGCGAGGTAGTTGATACAGTTACTTGTACAGTGCACCCTACCTAACTCTGACGGCAGGGGACAAGGGCATTAAATGCCCATCTGAGTCGCCCGAACAGTGCAGAAAAGGACCGTTAGGGGCGCCACCATTCGCCACGATGGCGATCTTGTCAGCTTCGCATGCCACTGCGCACCGCTGGCTGCACAGCCTCCCGCCACGCGCGCCCGGAGAGGCCCCCAGAGCGACACGTTGGTGGATGCGCTGGAGCGTGGGCGCAGAGTGGCCGCGTTCCGCGGCAAGCGCCTTGCCGCTGCTGTTATCTTGTCGGGTCCAGAAGCTCGTCGCTCACCGGGCCTCGGGGTGCCTTGTTTAGTCTTCCCGGCAAGCTCCTCTTGCCGGGGCCTTGTTGCCTTGCCGGAGCGCGTGGCGCGTCGCGGCAAGTTCCTTGGAGCGCCTTGGTTGGCCTTCCCGGCAAGCTCCTCTTGCCGGGGCCTTGTCTCCTTAGCTTAAATACTTTGTTCTTGGATGGATCCAAGGGAACCTTGGGGGATCTTGGCGCTCGCCCGGCAAGCCTTTGCCGCAGGGTGCTGCAACTGCCCGTGCACAAGTTCGGGGTACTAGGGTACCCCTATTCTAGTACACCGACATTAGTGCCCAGTGCTAGTTGTTGTTTTTTGCTTGTTTTTGACTTTGCAGAATATCAGTACCAAACGAAGTCCAAATGCCACAAAACTTTTTGGAGATTTTTTTGGCAATAAGAGACCCCGGAAGCTCTGGGAAGGAACGAGAAGATGAAGGAGTGGCTTACTAGGCACTAGGGCAGGGCACGCCAGGGGCCTGAGCGTGCCCTAATACATAGTGGGGCCAGCCTCCGCTTGACCTAACTCTGCTCTATATATACTCTAAAATCAGGAAACCTACCAGGGAGTGCACAAAATACTTTTTCCGCCACTGCAAGCCTCTATTCTCGAGAGATCCCATGTGGAGGCCCTTTCTGGCACTCTACGGGAGGGGTAAATGATCACAGAGGGGTTCTTTATCATCATTGCTGCCCCTCCGATGATGCGTGAGTAGTTTACCACGGACCTATGGGTCCATAGTTAGTAGCTACATGGCTTCTTCTCTCTTTTTGATTCTCAATACAATGTTCACCTTGGTGTTCTTGGAGATCTAGATGTAATGACTTTTTGTGGTGTGTTTGTTGGGATCTGATGAATTGTGAGTTTATGATCAGATTTATCCATGAATTTTATTTGGGTTTTCTTCTTTGATTTATTGGTTTGGTTTAGCCAACTAGGTTGATTTATCTTGCCGTGGGAAGAGGTGCTTTGTAATGGGTTCGATCTTGCGGTGCTCAATCCCAGTGACAGAATGGGACATGACACATATGTATCATTTCTATTAAGGGTAACAAGATTGGGTTTATTCATATGTGAGTTTATCTTGTCTACATCATGTCATCTTGCTTAAGGCATTACTCCAGTTTTCCATGAACTTAATACACTAGGTGCATGCTGGATAGCGGGCGATGTGTGGAGTAATAATAGTAGATGCAGAATTGTTTCGGCCTACTAATCTTGGACGTGATGCCTATGTATGATCATTGCCTTGGATATCATCATAATTATTTGCTTTTCTATCAATTCTCCAACAGTAATTTGTTTACCCTCCGTATGCTATTTTTTCAAGAGAAGCCTCTAGTGAAAACTATGGCCCCCATGTCTATCTTTTATCATATATTAAAACTGCAAATATGTTGCTGCAATTTTCTTTTATTTATTTTATTTTGTATCTTTGTCAGATCTATCTATCAAAAACTACACAATTTAAACTTGCTCGTAACCGTTGAGGGATTGACAACCCCTCTACGCGTTGGGTTGCAAGTATTTGTTGTTTGTGTGCAAGTGTTGCTTACATAGTGTTGCTTGATTCTCCTACTGGATTGATAACCTTGGTTTCATAACTAAGGGAAATACTTATCTCTACTATATTGCATCATTCTCTCCTCTTCTAGGAAATCCCAATGCAGCTCACAAGTAGCGACCTACGGGAGAACCATGACCTCACAAGGCGTGCCCTAGGGGGTAGGATGCACCCCTGAGCTCGTGAGTCCCACACAGCTCCATTTGACCTAATTCCAAGCCTATAAATTCACAAATATTCCCAAACCAATAAAGAGCCACCCGAAACACTTTTTCCACCGACGCAAGCTTCTGTTCTTTCGCAATCCCATTTGGAGTCCTTTTTCGGTACTCTGTCAAAGGGGGAATTGATCACAGAGGGCTTCTACATCATCCGGTGCAGCCTTTCAATGATGCGTGAGTTGTTCACCATAGTCCTATGGGTCCATAGCTAGTAGCTAGATGGCTTATTCTCTCTCTTTGATCATCAGTACCATGTTCTCGTAGATTTTCTTGGAGTTCTATCCGATATAATCTTATTTTGCAGTATGCTTGTTGGGATCCGATGAATTGTGGGTTTATGATCAGATTATTCATTGAAAGTAATTGAGTCTTATCTGAACTCTATTATGCATGAGTGGTATAGCTTTGTATTTCTGTTCAATCTATCCATTAGGTTTAGGCAACTAGATTGATTTATCTTCAGTGGGGGAGGTGCTTTGTAATGGGTTCAATCTTGCGGTGTCCTCACCCAGTGATAGAAGTGGTGGCGAGACACATATTGTAATGTTGCTACTATGGATAAAACGAAGGGGTTTAATCATATTGATTGAGTTTACTTTGTCTACATCATGTCATCTTGTTTAAGGCGTTACTCTATTTGTCATGAACTTAATACCATTGATGCATTTTCGATAGCGGTCGATTGGTGGAGTAATATTAGTAGATGCAAGAAGGATCGGTCTACTTGTCATGGACATGACGCATATATACATGATCATTGCCATGTATACGTCATAACTATGCACTTTTCTATCAATTGCCCAACAATAACTTGTCTACCCACCATATGTTATGTGTTCAAGAGAGAAACTTCTAGTAAAAATTATGGCCCCCGGATCTACTTTAATCATATTCGAAAAACCAAAAATACCTTGTTGCAATTGATTTACTGTTATTTTGTTTTGCCAAATATCCATCTACCTATACAAGATTTAATCCTTGCAAGTAACGAGTTCAAAGTGATTGACGACAACCCTCTTGCCCGCGTTGGGCGCAAGTATTTGCTTTTACGTGTGCATGTGCGGTTCACTTGGGTTTGTGTGATTCTCCTATTGGTTCGATAACCTTGGTTTTTACTGAGGGAAATACTTATCTCTATTGTACTACACCACCCTTCCTCTTCGAAGAAAATCCCAACACAGCTCACAAGTAGCAGGCGGCACGACGCATACCAGACAAAAGTCGACGCGCATGGATGGCGAACTGGACGGCGTGCCATGGCGCTATGGCCCAAAGGGGTGACACAACACCACACCAAGGTCAGGTTGACGGTAGGGAAGATCTCAGGGCGGTGGTAGGGACTGTGTGCCACACCCGCTATTTCCCTATGGGGGACATAGCGACATCACGAGGGTCAGTGTAGCCAGGAGGATGGCCTAGAGCATACAACCTCGAGGCAGCAGTGGACCGCATGCCTGATGGGGCGACACTATGGCAGCGCGCAGGTTGGTGCAACTGCGGGAACGGCCTCGGGATGGCAGCATGGACCGCTTGCTGCGGCGCTACGGCCCAAAAGGGGACGCAGTGGCAGCATAGGTTGCTGTAGTCGCGGGGAGAACGACGGAGTGGCGGCGGTGCTGCCCGATGGCGTGATGCAGCAATAGTCCATTGCTCGATCGACGGAGGGTGCTCCGTACTCAGCGACGACCGACGCAGAGCGATAGATAGGTAGCTGATAACCCACAAGTATATGGGATCGCAACAGTTTTCGAGGGTAGAGTTTTCAACCCAAATTTCTATATTCGGCACAAGGGGAGCCAAAGAATATTTGCAAGTATTAGCAGCCGAGTTGTTAATTCAACCACGCCTGGAGATTAATTATCTGCAGCAAAGTGATCAGTAGCACAGTAATATGATAGTTTTGATAATAGTAGTAGCAGCAATGGTAACGGTAACAATGATAGCAATGGTTTTGTAGTAGTAATGATAGCAGTAGCAGCAGTAGTAACTTAGCAAGAACAGTATAAGGTAAATTCGTAGGCATTGTATCAGTAATTTGTTGGATGATATTCATCATGAGATAGTCATAACCTAGGGTGATACGACACTAGCGCCAGTTCATAAATATAATGTAGGCATGTATTCCGTAAATAGTTATACATGCTTATGGAAAGAACTTGCATGACATCTTTTGTCCTACCCTCCCATAGCAGTGGGGTCCTATTGGAAACTAAGGGATGTTAAGGCCTCCTTTTAATAGAGAACCAGAACAAAGCATTAGCACACCGTGAATACATGAACTCCTCAAACTACGGTCATCACCGGGAGTGGTCCCGACTATTGTCACTCCGGGGTTGCCGGATCATAACATGCAATAGGCGACTATAACTTGCAAGATTGGATCTAGAACATGGATATAATGGTGATAACATAAACGGTTCAGATCTGAAATCATGGCACCTGGGCCCAAAGTGACAAGCATTAAGCATGGCAAAGTCATAGCAACATCAATCTCAGAACATAATGGATACTAGGGATCAAGCCCTAACAAAACTAACTCGATTACATGATGAATCTCATCCAACTCCTCACCGACCAGCGAGCCTACGAAGGAATTACTCACTCACGGTGGGGAGCATCATGGAATTGGCGATGCAGAAGGGTTGGTGATGACGAAGAGCGAAGACCCCCCCTCTCCGGAGCCCCGAACGAGCTCCAGATCTAGCCTCCCGATGAAGAATAGGAGATGTCGGT
Organism: Triticum aestivum; assembly: GCF_018294505.1. Taxonomy (NCBI): domain Eukaryota; kingdom Viridiplantae; phylum Streptophyta; class Magnoliopsida; order Poales; family Poaceae; genus Triticum; species Triticum aestivum. The sequence continues at coordinate 606,427,478 of NC_057804.1, forward strand.
GGATCCATCTCGTGAAACACGATAATTCTTTCTCCCTGATATTTTCTAGAAAAATAGGATTTTATAGCGTTGGCCTCAGGGTCTGCGGGGCCACCAGGTGGGGACAACCCACCTAGGCACGCTTGGAGGGGGTGGCGCGCCCTGGTGGATTGTGCCCACCCAGGTGCCCCCCCTCCGGTGGTTCTTAGCTCTAGAAATTCTCTTTTATTGTATAGAAAATCCTCGCAAAGTTTCTTTCCATTCCGAGAACTTTTATTTCTGCACAAAAACAACACCATGGTAGTTCTTCTAAAAACAACGTCAGTCCGGGTTAGTTTCATTCAAATCATGCAAATTAGAGTCCCAAACAAGAGGAAAATCGTTAGGAAAAGAAGATACGACGGAGACGTATTAGCAGCCGTGTCGTGCGAGGCCATTGGGTCGGACAAGATATCGGGTTTTCTCACCAGTGTTGGAGTTGAGGCACGCGGGGTTGACGGAGGCAGCAGATGCTACATCTTGAGCTAGCGTTGGTTTTCCCCGAAGAGGAGAGAGTGATGCAGCAAGTGTAGCATAAGTATTTCCCTCAGTTTTTGAGAACCAAGGTATCAATCCAGTAGGAGGCTCCTCAAAAGTCCCACGCGCCTACACAAACAAACTGGGAACTTGCAACCAACACAATAAATGGGTTGTCAATCCCTTCACGGCCACTTGCGAAAGTGAGATCTGATAGAGATAGTATGATAAGATAAACATATTTTTGGTATTTTATAATATAGATGCAAAAAAGTAAAGATGCAAATAAAAGTAGATTGAAAGCAAATATGATAAGAGATAGTCCCGGGGGCCATAGGTTTCACTAGAGGCTTCTGTCGAGAGCATAAGTATTACGGTGGGTGAACAAATTACTATCGAGCAATTGATAGAAAAGCAAATAATTATGACGTTATCTAGGCATGATCATGTATATAGGCATCACGTCCATAACAAGTAGACCGACTCCTGCCTGCATCTACTACTATTACTTCACACATCGACCGCTATCCATCATGCATCTAGAGTATTAAGTTCATAAGAACAGAGCAATGCATTAGGAAAGATGACATGATGTAGAGGGATAAACTCATGCAATATGATATAAACCTCATCTTGTTATCCTCGAGGGCAACAATACAATACATGTCTTGCAACCCTTTCTGTCACTGGGTAAGAACACCGCAAGATTGAACCCAAAGCTAAGCACTTCTCCCATGGCAAGAAAGATCAATCTAGTAGGCCAAACCAAACCGATAATTCAAAGAGACTTGCAAAGATAACTCAATCATACATAAAAGAATTCATAGAAGATTCAATTAATATCCATAGATAAATCTGATCATAAACTCACAATTCATCGGATCTCGACAAACACACCGCAAAAAGAGATTACATCGAATAGATCTCCACAAGAGAGGGGGAGAACATTGTATTGAGATCCAAAAAGAGAGAAGAAGCCATCTAGCTAATAACTATGGACACGTAGGTCTGAGGTCAACTACTCACAACTCATAGGAGGGGCAAGGATGTTGATGTAGAGGCCCTTCGTGGTCGATTCCCCCTCCGGCAGAGTGCCGACGAAGGCTCCAAGATGGGATCTCGCGGATACAGAAGGTTACGGTGGTGGAAATTGTGTTTCGTGGTGCCCCTGGATGTTTTCGAGGTCCGTAGGTATATATAGGAGGAAGAAGTACGTCGGTGGACACCCGAGGGGCCCATGAGACAGGGGGCGCGCCCTACAGGGGGGGCCTCCTATCTTGTGGAGGCTCCGGTTGTTTCTTGACTAGCACTCCAAGCTCTCTGGATCTTGTTCGTTCCAAAAATCACGTTCCCGAAGGTTTCATTCCGTTTGGACTCTGTTTGATATTCCTTTTCTTCGAAATACTGAAATAGGCAAAAAAACAGCAATCTGGGCTGGGCCTCCGATTAGTAGGTTAGTCCCAAAAATGATATAAATGTATAAAATAAATCCCATAAACATCCAAAACAGGTAATATAATAGCATGGAACAATAAAAAATTATAGATACGTTGGAGACGTATCAAGTATCCCCAAGCTTAATTCCTGCTCGTCCTCGAATAGGTAAATGATAAAAAGAGAATTTTTGATGTGGAATGCTACCTAGCATAATTCTCAATGTAATTTTCTTTAATGTGGCATGAATGTTCAGATCCAAATAATACAAAATAAATTTTTATATTAACATAAGAACTAGTAATACTTCAAGCATACTAAGCAAAGTAATCATGTCTTCTCAAAATAACATGGTCAAAGAAAGTTATCCCTACAAAATCATATAGTCTGGCTATTGCTCTATCTTCATCACACAAAGTATTTAATCATGCACAACCCCGATGACGAGCCAAGCAATTATTTCATACTTTAATAATCTCAAACTCTTTCAACTTTTATGCAATACATGAGCGTGAGCCATGGACATAGCACTATATGTGGAATAGAACGGTGGTTGTGGGGAAGACAAAAAAGGAGAAGATAGTCTCACATCAACTAGGCGTATCAACGGGCTATGAAGATGCCCATTAATAGATATCAATGTGAGTGAGTAGGGATTGCCATGCAACGGATGCACTAGAGCTATAAATATATGAAAAGCTCAACAAAAGAAAACTAGTGGGTGTGCATCCAACTTGTTTGCTCACGAAGACCTAGGGCATTTTTGAGGAGGCCCATCATTGGAATATACAAGCCAAGTTCTATAATGAAAAATTCCCACTAGTATATGAAAGTGATAACATATGAGACTCTATCATGAAGATCGTGGTGCTATTTTGAAGCACAAGTGTGGAAAAAGAGATAGTAGCATTGTCCCTTCTCTCTTTTTCTCTCATTCTTCCCTTTCTTCTTTTTTTTTTTTTCTTTGGCCTTTTTTTTCCTTTTTCTTTTTTGGCCTTTTTTTTTAAAGTCCGAAGTCTCATCCCGACTTGTGGGGGAATCATAGTCTTCATCATCCTTTCCTCACTAGGACAATGCTCTAATAATGGAGATCATCACACTTTTATAGATTTACAACTCAAAGCAAGAACAATATATGACTCTATGTGTCGGTGTACTAGAATAGGGGTACCCTAGTATCCCGAACTTGTGCACGGGCAGTGGCAGCACCCCGCGGCAAGGCTTGCCGGACGACCACCAAGATACTCCGTGGCTCCTTCGGAGCCATTCAAGAACAAAGTACTCAAGTAAAGAAGACAAGGCCCCGGCAAGAGGAGCTTGCCGGGAAGGCCAACCGAGGCGTCTCAAGGAACTTGTCGCGAGGCACCACGCGTCCCGGCAAGGCCCGGCGAGCGACAAGCTTCCGGGCGTGACAAGACCACGACCGCAGCAAGACGCTTGTCGCGGCAAGCGGCCACTCTGTGCCCACGCTCCAGCCCATCCACCAGCGTGTCGCCCTGGGGGCCTTTCCAGGCGCGCGTGGCGGAAGGTTGTGCAGCCAGCGGTGCGCGGTGGCATGCGACGCTGACAAGATCGCCATCGTGGCGAACGGTGGCGCCCCTAACGGTCCTTTTCTGCACTGTTCGGGCGACACAGACGGGCATTTAATGCCCTTGTCCCCTGCCGTCAGGGTTAGGTAGAGTATACTGTGCAAGTAGCTGTACCAACCGCAATTCTTTTTATATTTTTACCCTTCTCTGCGTTGCCACCTGTCGGTGACCCCTTTAGCATATAAAAGGAGGCCCATGCACAACATAGAGGGGGTTCGGCTGGTTCGGATCATTTCGAAGCCAGGAAAACACTTAGCTCTCTTGAGCAAGAACACAATACAATCAGACAAGCAGCAGTAGGAGTGTTATCTCTCCGGAGAGCTCCGAAGCTGGGTAAACTGCTCGTGTGCTTCGCCTCGATCTGCTCTTCGTGCGACCTCCGCCCCCCGCCGAACCGAAAGGGGCTCGGTCCGCCGGTCCCATAGGTGTTCGTGGATCAGTTTCCCCGACATCTTTGGCACACCAGGTAGGGGGCGTCGAGATTGTGTGAACCTGATCCGGCGTCCACACGAGCTAGATCTTCATTTTCTTCATCGACATGTCACCGAAGAAGAAGGCTTCGGAGGCAGCTGCTCCGCCCGCGTCGATCCCACCGCCACCAGAGCAAACAGGTGGTGGGATGGATGCTGGCGGAAGAACAGACATCGACGATGAAGCTCGCTGTGCTGCCAGGTCCAAGGACAAGGCTGCACAAACCTTGGTGTCCGTATATCCGCCGCGCCCCTCCCAGGAGGCGCAGGACCGACAGCGTCATGGTATTCGCAGTACCATATGCTTGTTGGACCAAGATCAAGCTGGTGGGTCTCGGGGCGCTCAAGAACAGCATGCACATCAACGCACCGGCACGAGCGAGACACGGTCGCCTGGACGGGATACTGCTCCTTTTAACATAGTTAGAAGTCCGAGCATGTCCCGCTCCTCGCACCGTTCGCCACTGCCGCCCACCACTCCAGTGGAAGCTTTGGCGCGAGCTCAACTGCTCCTGGATTACCCACCGACATCGGACAAGATCGACGAATGGAGGGCCACCATTCAGAGCCTCATCGGCTACGCCAACGGCGACACTCCACGGCAGCCGAGCACGTCGCTGCCGTGGCAGGACTGCCAGGCGCGAGCCGATGGCGGCGAAACTGGTGGGGGTGCAACCACCATGCACTCTCCACCCCGAAGGCCAAGATCGCCGACTCGCCGGATCCACCTCGACAGCGACTCAACCGCATCGTCGGATCCACGAGCTCGTCGCGATAAGCGCCAAGTTCTTCATGATAGGCAACAAGAAGACGCTCGAACTCGCATCGAGCACCGAAGAGAAGCGCGATGTCAATCCGACAAGCGAGCTGGGCTCTCTATTGACATGCATGTGCCCGGGGAACCAGGCGACTTGCCGTACGCGGTAGGTTGCCCTGCGTTCACCCGTGAGCTGCGGCAAGTCCAGTGGCCCAGCACGAAGAATTTCAAGCCAGACGTACCAGAGAAGTACGACGGCAAGACGCATCCATCGGAGTTCCTCAGCATCTACACCATCGCGGTGCAGGCTGCCGGGGGGCGAGACGACAAGATCCTTGCCAACTACTTCCCGCTGGTACTCAAACCCAACGTCCGATCCTGGCTCATGCACTTGCCGGACAACTCCACATCCTCTTGGGCCGATCTATGCCATCAGTTTGTCGGCGCCTTCACGGGCGGCCACAAGCCTCATGGCCAAGAGAGTGACCTTCATCTGCTCACCCAGAAGGAAGGAGAGCCCCTGCGCAAGTACATTCAAAGATTCAGCAACGTACAGCACAACATCCCAGATATCCACCCTGCCGCGGTAATCAGCGCGTTCCATCAGAACGTGCGGAACCGCAGGATGCGGGAGGAGATAGCGATGTGCAAGATCAGAGACGTCAGTGAGCTATATGCCCTGGCCGACAAGTGTGCACATGCTGAGGAAGGGAGGAGACTCCTCGGAGAGAGTATAGGAGCAGGAGGATCTGACAGTGAGGATAATGCCCCGGCAAGGAAAAACCGGTGGCAGAATAACAGAAAGAAGAAAGGCAAAGAGGTGCTAGTTGTCGAGCAGTCCGGCAACGGAGGTGGCGCCAGGAAAGCCAAAGCTGGTGGCTCCGGCAAGGAGATTGCTGCAGAGGCTGTGGCGGTCGCTGACAAGCAGGACGGCACCAACAAGCAGTACTGCAAGATCCACCGCACCAAGGGCCATGACATCCAGAGCTGCAAGAAAGTCGAGCAGCTTGTCGAACAGCAAAAGGCTGAATACGAGCGGCGCGACAAGGAGAAAGCCCAGGAAGGTGCTGGAGGATCCGGCAAGAAACGTCCCGGCCGGGGAGGACGCCGCGGCAAGGCCAAGCAGCGGCAAGGAGACAGACCTCCCCGCGGCCGCGACAAGGATGAAGATGACGACGACGACGAAGACATGGATGATGACAAGACCGATGAGCAGGAGTTCCAGAAAGCCACAGAGGTCCTGTGCGTTGACGGCGGTGCTTCTCTGCATACTTCACACCGCCAGCTCAAACAATGGGTGCGGGAAGTCAATGCGGCAAAACCACCCGTCGAGTCACGCCGGCCTCTGAAATGGTCCAGCACGCCTATCATCTTTGATATTGAGGACCACCCAGATCGCACAACTGCGGTCGGGTGCTTGCCGATGTTGGTTTCACCAACTATCCGCAACCTCAAGGTCACTAAGATGCTAGTTGACGGCGGGGCCGGCTTGAACCTGATCTCCTCCGCGGTGCTCCAGAAACTCCAGATCCCTGACAGCGAGCTCGAAGAGACCGGCGCATTTCAAGGAATCAATCCGGGAAGGAGCAAGCCGAAGGGAAAGATCACGTTGCCGGTGACATTTGGCAGTGAGCTGAACTTCAGGACTGAGAGGGTCACTTTTGACGTTGCCGACTTTCCATTGCCTTACAATGGGATACTCGGCCGTCCAGTGCTCGCCAAATTCATGGCAGCCTCTCACTATGCATACAACGTACTGAAGATGCCAGGCCCGATAAGCGTCATCTCTGTCCCTGGCGACAAGAAGGATGCTCTTATCTGCGCCGACAAGATCTACCGGGAAGCAACGGCCGCAACGGATCACAAGTCACTTGCCGCTGAAGCTCCCGGGGGGAAGAAGAAGACCAAGTTCGGCAGGAGTTCTGATGCCCACTCCGGCAAGCGCACCTCTTCGGAGTGCTGCACTACCATCGAGGACGCACCATCGAGCTCCACCGGCAAGTGTAAGAGGGCAATGGCAGCTCCACCAGAGACTAAGAAGGTGTCCGCCAAGGAGGACGGCACTGGTGGTACCTTCACCATCAGTGCCACTCTCGACCCTAAATAGGAAAGCGCGCTCGTTGCTTTCCTGTGGGCGAACGTCGACCTGTTTGCGTGGCAACCGTCTGACATCCCCGGTGTTCCCAGGAAAGTAATTGAGCACCACCTTGCCGTTTGTCCTCATGCACGGCCCGTCAAACAGAGAGTTAGGAAACAGGCAGTGGAGCGCCAAGAATTCATCGCGGAAGAAATCAAGAAGTTGGAAGCAGCAGGCCTTGTCAGAGGAGTGCTCCATCCTACGTGGTTGGCCAATCCTGTTGTCGTACGCAAAGCCAATGGGAAATGGAGGCTTTGTATCGATTTTACCGATGTCAATAAAGCTTGTCCCAAAGACCCATTTCCCTTGCCACGCATCGACCAGATTGTTGACTCCATGGCCGGATGTGATTTGCTTTCATTTCTCGATGCATACTCAGGATACCATCAGATCTTCATGGCAGAAGAGGATGAGGAGAAGACCGCATTCATCACCCCGTGTGGCACGTACTGTTTCGTACGGATGCCTTTCGGTTTAAAGAATGCTGGTTCAACATTTGCAAGGGTTGTCCATCACGCTTTTGAGCCGCAAATGCACAGAAATGTGGAAGCCTACATGGATGACATAGTGGTCAAGAGCAAGGACAAAGCAACTCTGATCCAAGATTTAGATGAAACCTTTGCGAATTTGCGCAAGATCAACCTCAAGCTGAACCCCGAGAAGTGTGTGTTTGGAGTCCCCTCCGGCAAGCTTCTCGGGTTCGTTGTGTCTCAGCGGGGAATTGAAGCCAATCCCGACAAGATCAAGGCCATTGAGCATATTGAAGCACCAAAGCGCATCAAGGATGTACGAAGACTTGCCGGTTGCGTGGCTGCTCTCAGCAGGTTTATCTCTAGATCTGCTGAGCGCGCCCTGCCGTTTTTCAAATATTGAAAAAGGCAGGTCCAATGAAATGGACTCCGGAAGCGGAGGCTGTGCTGCAGGACTTGAAGAGATACCTGTCCTCCACTCCAACACTTGTCGCACCTAGGCCACAAGAGAAGTTGCTGCTGTATATAGCGGCAACCAATCAGGTCGTTAGTGCTGCGTTAGTGGTGGAAAGGGAGGCAGATGATGAGCCAGCAACCACGGCAGATGCATCCAGCGACAAGCAGGGGGCTTCACCGGCAAGCTCTGGTCCGGCAAGCTCTGGTCCAGCAAGCTCTTGTCCGGCAGGCTCTGGTCCCGACAAAGATGGATCTGCGCAGAAGCATAAGGAGATGCAGAAGAGAATGGTGCAGCGCCCAGTTTACTTTGTCAGTTCCCTTTTGCAGGGGGCTAGGACAAGGTACTCTGGTGTGCAGAAGTTGCTTTTCGGCCTTCTCATGGCCTCGAGAAAGCTGCGCCATTACTTCCAAGCACATGAGATCACAGTTGTCACTCGCTTTCCGTTGAAGAGGATACTGCAAAATCCAGAAGCAACAGGCAGGATTGTCGAGTGGGCACTGGAACTGTCAAGCTTTGGCCTCAAGTTTGAAAGCACTTCAACTATCCAAAGCAGAGCATTGGCAGAGTTCATAGCAGAGTGGACGCCAACACCAGATGAAGAAATTCCAGAAACGAGCATCCCCGTCAAGGAGGCAAACAAAGAGTGGCTGATGTACTTTGATGGTGCCTTCTCGCTGCAAGGCGCCGGTGCAGGCGTGCTGCTTGTCGCACCCACCGGAGAGCACCTCAAGTACGTAGTCCAGATGCACTTTCCCAAGGAGCAAGCAACGAACAATACTGCAGAGTATGAAGGCTTGCTTGCTGGTCTCAGGATCGCAGCAGACCTTGGGATTGAGAAGCTCATTGTCAGGGGTGACTCACAGCTTGTCGTCCACCAAGTGAACAAGAATTATCAGAGTCCATTGATGGAAGCTTATGTTGATGAAGTGAGGAAGCTAGAAGAACACTTTGACGGCCTGCAGATGGAACATGTTCCAAGAGCTCAGAATGACATTGCTGATGGCCTGTCAAAGTGCGCCGCACTTAAGTTACCTATGGAACCAGGGATCTTTGTGCTCAAGCTGACTCAACCATCCGTGACACCATCAACTGGACAGAGCAAGAAGAGAAAGTTGATCTCTGGTGACTACTTTCCGGCAGAGCTTCCTGAAGCCGCCACCAGGAAAGTCCTCAAGATCAACACCAAGAGGGCTGAGGAGCAGTCTGCTCCGGCAAACCTTAGGGTTTGTTCCGTTGAAGCAGACACTCCCGACAAGTTTTGCTCCGGCAAGCTTGCCGGGGAACATCAAGCTCCGGCTGAGCCGCAGGTTCTCGCCGTAGAAGCGGATGTTCCCGCAGCAGCAGATGTGCCTTTAGTCCTTGTTGTCGAGCCGCAAGCTCCAGCATGGGCACAGCAGATTGTCCATTTCCTTCAGACAGGAGAACTTTCCGAAGAGCAAGAAGAAGCGGAAAAAGTAGCCCGGCAGTCAAGTATGTACCAGTTTGTCGACAACATACTGTACAGAAGGAGACTCAACGGTGTGAAATTGAAGTGTATTTGCCGGGAAGACGGACATAAGCTGTTGGCAGAGATACATGGAGGCATATGTGGTCACCACGTTGGCGCAAGAGCACTTGCCGGCAAAGTTTTCCGGCAAGGTTTCTTTTGGCCGACAGCCCTCCAGGATGCAACTGCGCAAGTAACCAAGTGTGAAGCGTGCCAGTTCCATTCCAAGCAGATACATCAGCCAGCTCAAGCTCTCCAGACGATCCCTTTATCCTGGCCATTTTCGGTCTGGGGGCTCGATATCCTCGGCCCCTTCCCCCGAGCTGTTGGGGGCTTTGAGTACTTGTACGTTGCAATCGACAAGTTCACAAAGTGGCCGGAAGTGGAACTAGTGAGAAAGGTGATAGCACAGTCAGCAGTCAAGTTCTTCAGGTCGATTGTTTGCCGTTTCGGGATCCCTAATCGGGTCATCACCGACAACAGCACACAATTCACGAGCCGCACCTGCATGCAGTACGTCCAAGATCTTGGCGCCAAGGTCTGCTTCGCTTCTGTTGCTCATCCGAGAAGCAACAGTCAAGCGGAGAGGGCAAATGCTGAACTGCTGCGTGGGCTCAAGACCAAAACTTTCGACAGGCTGCACAAGTGCGCAAGAAACTGGATCGAGGAGCTGCCAGTGGTTCTTTGGTCGATCAGGACGATGCCAAATCGAGCCACTGGACAAACGCCTTTCGCTCTAGTCTATGGAGCAGAGGCAGTTCTCCCCACGGAACTCATATACGGGTCACCTCGAGTGCTCGCTTATGATGAGCTTGAGCAAGAGCAGCTGCGACAAGATGACGCGCTGCTCCTTGAGGAGGACTGTCTTCAGGATGCTGTACGAGCTGCTCGATACCAGCAAGCTTTGCGCCGCTACCATAGCCGCAAAGTTAATGCCAGAAGCTTCGAGGAAGGCGACCTTGTTCTTTGGCGAGTTCAGTCCGCCAAGAATTCCAACAAGTTGACGCCGAAGTGGGAAGGCCCTTACCGGGTGAAACGAGTCACTAGGCCTGGCGTTGTCCGCCTTGAGACCGAAGATGGCATTCCGGTGAGCAACTCCTGGAACATTGAGCATCTTCGTAAGTTTTACCCGTAGGGCACAGTTGCCGGAACCTGTTCCGGCAACCACCTTTTGTACAAGTCTTGCCGATGTTGCATGTAATCCTTTGTACAAAGCCGGGCACAGATCCCGTGCATAAGTAAAGCTCATGTGCTTCGCACACCTTGTCAATTTCATGCATTACATTCCTTATATTTGCATGCTTTATCTGACACTTTGTGCAGCACCTACCCCCGGTAAGCAATAACGAGCCGAAAGGCCCTATATCTTTATTTTCTCTTCTTTCTTTTTCTCAAACAAAGGAAAGAAAGGTTCCCTCGC